>NW_018164566.1:62701-76897 GCF_001263595.1 Phalaenopsis equestris
CCCCCCCTCTCCCAATAGAGCAATCAATCATCGAACGGTTGGATCAGACCATGCTCCTTCACTTGTCGCATTGATTGTCTGTCATCGTCCTTGGTCGTTTAAATGCTTTGAGAATCGTGCTAGCAGTTTTGGCATATACATGTTAGTTCTCTGAGTTTTCCTGCTCCTTGAAAGCGAGAACTACGATATGGATGGAAAAACTGTTAAACAATTAGTGTCACCAAAATTGAGAAAATTAATTGTATAATTGACTTCCCTTGTAATTTTGTGCCCAAGGAGTCATATAAAAAGGAAAATAGGGTTTGTGACGTGCTAAAACTTACCGATACATAAGTCAGCTGTACAACGCAAGTGCACGTATCAAGTAGTAATGCGGTTCAAGAGTACTGTGTATCGATCCTACAGGAAAGTGTGATACTTATTTCCACGAAAAAATCTCTAGTTTACTAATTTAGTTAACCTAGCTTGGCCTTTATCAAAATGAGGTTCTTAGGCCCTAAGGTCATAATAGAGCATTATACTTAGAAATTAAAAGAAAAACAAAAAATAGGATGGTTGTTCATAAGTTCCTTCAAGGTAAATGAGGCTCAAGGTTCTATGATTCGGGGATCATGGTGATTGTGAGCAAAAAACAAGGTACTTTTGCTATGTAATTGTTGTCAATGGAGACATAGTACTCCTTATGTGTTTGTACTGGTAAAAAAAAGCTTAGAATCCATGAAGTTGAGGCTTCCTCAATTCCCATGGCATACCACATGACTTATCTGATCCCCTGAGATGATTGCAAAATTCCACTGGAATATGTCTATCCTCTTGAAATTTTGTGGTTAACCCTTTGCTTCCACTACCCAACAGTTAGATGTCGCAGTTTCACTAAACATTTTAACTTTCTTATTGGCTAGAAGTAAATTAAGTTCGGAGGTTCACCAACAATATAGATCATGAAAGCACAAGAAAATGATTAATGGAAGAACATTACATAAAACTGACGACACATCCACTATACCATACATCACAGAGACACAAAGAAAAGCTTAGTAGCTCATTACGGACAAAATCATAGCAGAAAAAAGTCATATGAAAATTCATTGCAAGCAACATCAATATGAAAAACTTACAAGAAATTATTTCATCTGTAAAGTCAGTACATTTCCCTCTTATACAAACTCTCTCACTACCTACAAAGAAAAACTCTCCCTTAAAGGTTTCTACCCAAGGAGGAAGACAACCCTCAAGAGTTCCCTCAAAATCTCTCCCAAACTCTCTTCTTTTAGTCTCCAAGCCTTCTTTGATGTAGAATTCCCTCTAAGAAGATGTAAGATTTGATTTTATAGCAAAAATCACAGTTTTGGCCATCAAATTTCATTCCTAAAGTGTTTCCCACTCGTCGACATGGTCACACTCACTTTCGGTGTGGTCACGCTGCTAGACTGCTAAGGTCGGCATGTTCATGCCACTCTACTACACCATATGACATGGTCACGCTGGCCATGATTTGACGGCGGAATTGAAAAGCCACCTACAGACGCTTTACGCCCAATCATTCAGGATAATGCTCGCATCCTTTGTCTTACCGCGACTGCTAGCACAGAGTTAGACGATGCTTATTCCTCAGATACCTTCATTGATTCTTCTCTGAGAAAAGAAGTTCACAATTTGTGGGCCTTCTACCTCCACACGACATTGAGCGTTGTGATCACGCCACTTCAGAGCACTTTTCTGCTAGATTTTCTCGTTCCAACTCCATTTTCAATTTCTGCATCCTGCATAACATGAATGAAATAACATTCTCAAGCTTAAATTTGTTATAAATAATATAATCAACATGTAACATGAGGGAAAAGAACATGTAAAATAACATAAAATTGATGCATGCCAATACCTTTAAATTTATCATATTACTTGCCCTCAAGTAATCATATGGTTCAGTTAGGATTTTTGGTAAGACTAGTACTTTTGCAGAGTTCTGACCTTTCAAATTGTTTTATCAAATCTATGTGAAAGTGGTGAAATAATGTTTAGATTTTGATTTTTTTAAATGGTCAATGACTTGAACTTTCCCTAATTCCCTTATTTCTTTTCTTAAGATAATGTCATAGATCTTTAATTTGGTGTCATTTAGAATCACCTTCACAAACCTTAAATATCTGTAGCAAAATTTTAATGGATTTTAGTCAACTAAAAGTTCACTTAATTCTTAACCTTAAAAATAACTTGTATCGTGGTTTTGATTAGAGACTCAAAGCTCATTATATCACTTGAGTCTCATTAAACCCCCTTCAACTTTCTTTTATTTCCTTGAATTTTTGTTATGCCAACCTTAAGCTTCTCCTCAAGAATTTTTCACTTTTTGCTTTTTATTTTATTCTTTTTTTTTCTTTTTCTTTGAGAATTACTATACCAGCTGGTGACTTTCTTTATTCTTTTTTTTTATTTTTAAAATGTGAAGAGGGATTATGTTTCTTAGGCAATAAAGCTGAACACTTGATTATTTTCATATTTCCACTTCTAAGTTATCCTTCCCAGTTAAAACATTAAGATCACATTGATTTGGTTAAAATGAACTGAAAAGATTAAAGTTATTTTGGTTGGCTATTCAGTATCTAAATAACCCTTTTTTAAATAATTTATGAGTTTCTCTTAAGTGAAGTTTGAAGTTGTTAAGTTCTTAGAATCTTATCATTACTCATTAAATTTAATCTTTTCTAAAGAACATTTATTAGTTTTAATCAGACTATGCTAAGCAATTTGAATAAATCAAAATTTTCTGTAAAGAGTTACAAAATGAAGAAAATAATCTTTTGCTGAGCTCTGTGATCAACTTATCAAATTTATAGTAAGGTAGAGTGCACCCCTCCCCCACATGCATTATAGAAAAGTAATAATAAAAATACACAGCAAGTATATGCAGAAAAGGTAAGCACAGGCTATATCACATGAATCTCAAAAAATAAAGTACAAGCTCATCAGGTAATTTGTTCAAAAAAGGTGAGAAAACAACACAAAAATACAAATCTCAATGTATGTTGTTTCTTGGCGAAGAATCACATTCATAATTACTTTAACTGAAAATTTCAAAATAACTATATAAGGTAGAGTCATGTAACACATCTGATAACACTTGGTGCTGCCTCCCAAGATAGCTATTGGTTTAATGTCCTCAGCCCGACACTGTGTCAAGCATCACCCTAAATGGGGTCTCCAGGATCAAAGTGTTAACCTAGTAATCTTTGATCATTCATTTTAGATTCAACTTGTCCTGGAAATTCCTCTCAGATTGTGTTCTTGGCTTCTTCTAATATATTTCGATCATGTTCTAACCACATATTTAGTTTTTGCAGAAACTTCTCACTTTCAACCAGGTAATCATCAGTGATTCTAGTGGGTAAGCTACAATAATCCCCTAACAGATCTTAGTTTCATGGCCGAGTTTCTACTACTGAAAGCTGTTTTTCATCAGTTAAGTTCCAAAAAAATTCATTAGTTATTTGTTGCTCTTCCAAGTAAATATCCTCAAATTTTGTAAATTGTATCACCTTAGCCACAGTGTCAATTCTTTGAATTTGATTATTCCCAGAGATCTGGGGAAGTTCTAATGATTTTAAGACATCAAATATAATTGATTGATCATTTTCTCTCAAATCTTTGATCATTCATTGAATATCTCCTGCTTAGCAATAATAATGTCACTGTCAGTAGCTATGAAGGGTCTCCCTAGAATCAATTTCGCGTCTTTGTCAACTTTTAGATCCAAGATTACAAAATCAATCAGAAATGTAAATCTCTCCGCAGTAACAGGTAGACTTTCAACTATAGACTTTCAACTATGCCTTAGGGGTGAGCCACAAATTGGTCTGCTAACTAGAGTGTCGAATTGGCTGGTTTAATCTCTCCTCTTCAATGTTATTGAAAATATTGAGGGATATAAGATTTACACTGACACTCAGATCACATAGAGACTTTCCACTAAACTCAGCGCCTATGGAATATGGGATGGTAAAACTATAAAGGTCCTTGCTGGTGATACACCAAAAATATATGCATTTTTAGACCCATATTTTATACTCATTTTAGGTGATATTATACTTTAAAGAAAGATATTTTTTATGTTTTATTGCAAGTTATTGATTTCTAGGACTTGGAGCAAAAAGAAAGCAAAAAGGATAAAAGTTGGAGTCAAAATGGAGTTTTTGAAGAATTGTTCGAGTTTTTGAAGAATTGTTCATGGAGTTTTTGAAGAATTGTTCAGCGCCGACGGCGCCGTTTGACAGAGAACGCTGTCTAAATTAAATGGCCACTCGCGCCGACGACGCCAATGTCAGTGCAGACCCTATTTCTAGAAGATTCAACAAATTTGGACGCTTTTTGAAGAGTTTTTGGATGCACTTATTGGAAAACCGACCCTAGGCTCTATTTACCTAGGCTCTATTTAGAGCACCGACCCTAGGCTCTATTTAGAGCCGAAAATGATCAGAAAAAAGCCCTCTTTGTTCTTCTTTGTCCTCATTTGTGCCTCTTTGCACCTTTCAAACACTTTTCACTTTCCTCCACGTCATTCCACACAATTAGTCATTTATTTCCTTTATAGTTTTGAGTTTTTGTGTGAGTTTAAGTGTGAATTCATCTCTAAGAGTATTAGAGAGGGAGAGAAGTGAGCGATTTCTTCTTCCTACAATTCCTAAGAGAGGCTACAAGGGATTTAGTTTGAGAAAGAGTTTCAAATACGTGTTGTTTGTTTATTATTGTTGTATGAACTTTCTTTTATCTATGAAATTTGTGTTTTGTTGTATCTTTCTCATGAAGTCTGAGTAGTTTTTTTTATCTTTCTCTCTACTCTGAGATACGGTGAAATGAGGAGATAATTTGAATGTGTCAATGTTAAAATATAAAATAAATTGTGATGGTTTTTCAACTCCGTTATTAATTTACTTTTCAATTTGACAAATTGAATTCTTAAAATATGTTGTGAAACATATGATCCGAGAAATAGAGTATGAGTTCTACAACAGAGTGAGAATCACATTTAATTTCATGGAGGAGTGTTTCGTTCATGGAATTAAGTGCAAATAAATAGAGAAATATACATTGTTGGGTGTAGAATTTGAGATTTTAGGGTGACATACTAAAATCGCCAATTCGATCTTAGTGTTTAAGAACTAAAGCAAGAGTAAGCCTTCGGGGGAAGGGAAGTGGGAGCTCTGGAGTGGGAGCCAGTATCCTCCTAGCCTAGCTTGAATTTAGGGACTAAACCTAAGATTAGCCAATGATTTTCTATAACGTTGAATCAGGGTAGAGAATTAAAATTGCTCCTATTTGGCACAATACATATTTAAACCATTTATTTCTTCTCATTTCACCAAAATTCTCATTTCACCTCTCATTTCACCAAAAACTCATTGTAGTGAGAAGGATGATTTTTCATATTAGAAAACTTCATCACATAAACATAGTTTAGTAGTTACTGTTTTAAACTTTGCATTTAAATTTTGCTAGTACTTAATAATTTAGTTCTGATGGTATCAAAAACATTCAAAATTAGTGACAATAATTTCATTTTATTTATGTGAATTTCCTAGTTAATTTATCACTTCAAATTTAAACCTTCCCCGTGGTATCGATATTTGAGACTTAAATAGAAAGTCTTATTTTACTTGATAATGGTATGTTTATTTGCATAGCGTATACTTGCATAAAATGTCAACATTAAATGGTTAAAGTTATTATTCATAAAATACAACATCAAATTTTGGCACCGTTGTAAAGCGGAGTCAACTTTATAAATTTTACACAACTATATTTTATGGGATCAAGTTTTTGGCGTGGTTGCCGGGGAAGGTAACGATAAATTAAATAGATTTGGTAAATTAGGAAATTTAGAGATGAAAATATACAAAATAAATAATATCAAAAAATAAAATTATGTATATATAAAATCAAAAATTCAAAAGAAAATATATAACTATCTATATTTAAGAGTATTTTAAATAAAATTTTCTTTACTTATTATATTTGTTTATGCGAAATATTGGACTGAAGGTTTATTACCTTACAATTCGTAATTAGAATGTACAATTAAAAAAAATTCAAAAACAATAAAAAGAAATAAAAAATTTGAACGAAATTGCGAATAACTTATATAATCAAATAAATGAAAATATACAAAAACCTTTAAAAGATTATGCTAATCTGACAACAGATGAACTTCACTTAATTATTCAATCCTGTGCTGCTGCTAATTTGTTTGAGCTTAAACCTACTATTATCCAAATGATACAAAATAATCAGTTTAGAGAAACACCTACTGAAACACCTACTGAAGATCACCTACTGAAGATCCTAACTTATATCTTGCCAGTTTTCTTGAAATATGTGCTACTGTTAAATATGATGGAGTGTCAAATGATGATGTTAGGCGTAAACTTTTTCCTTTTTCATTAAGGGATAAAGCTAAAGCTTAGTTAAATTCATTATCACCTAGATCTATCAAAATTTGTGGAGAACTATCATAAAATTTTTTGGCTAAATATTTTCCACCCTCGAAAACTGCTAAGCTTAGAAACGATATTACATCTTTTTGTCAGTTTGAATGGGAATCGATATATGAAGCTTGAGAAAGATTTAAGGATCTCCTTAGAAAATGTCCACGCCATACTTTACCAGATTGGTTAATCTTTCAAACTTTTTACAATGGATTAGTATGATCACTTAGATTTATTATAGATACTGTTGCAGATGGATCACTAATGTCAAAACCTTTTAATGAAGCATACTCTTTAATAGAAGAAATGACTACTAATAATTTTCAATGACCTTCTGAACTAGTAAATCTTAAGAGAGTAGCTAGTATTCATGACTCTAATGCAATGTCTATTTTAGCATCTCAAATTGCTGTTATATCAGAAAAGATTGATCAAATAGGAGTGAACCATTCTCAAATGCCACCGGTATTAGAGAAAAATTCACTAGGGCAGATAATTGATACTCAATCATCTTATAAAACTTTAAATGCTATAGATAATCAAAATAACAATCTGTATTCAAACTATTACAACCCTGGATGGAAAAATCACCCTAATTTTAGTTGGAATAAATATAACAATTCAGTGAAACTTTCAGTAAATTTAAACAACCAAGGAAATCCTAATTATCGACCTTATTATCCTCCTAGATTTTACTCTAACCCTAACCCACAAGTTAAGGAAAAGAAGTTGATGATGGAAGAAGTAATGTTGAACATGGGAAATCAAATACAAAATCAAGGGGCTGCTATTAGAAATATTGAAAATTATTTAGGACATATTGCTAGTGCACTTAGTAACAGACCTTCAGGAAATCTACCGAGTACCGTGAAAGTTAATCCAAAAGATCAAAATAAGGAGCAAATTAAAGCTATTCAATTACAAAGTGGAAAAGAAGTTGAAATAAGAATCCAAAGAGAAACTGAAGTTGATGAGGAGAAGGAAGAGATTGAAAAAGACCATAATGAAAATGAACAAATGCAATTTTCTTTTGAAAAACCACTACCTCCGTTTCCTCAACGATTGAAGCAAAAGAATAAAGAAAAATAATTTACAAAATTTTTGGAAATCCTTAAAAAGTTAATGATAAACATTCCTTCATTGAGGCTTTGGAACGAATGTCAGGTTATGTGAAATTTATGAAAGATATAATAAACAAGAAAAGGAAGTTTACAGATCATGAGACCGTTGCACTCAGTGAAGAGTGTAACGCTATTATTAAAAAAAAACTTCCTGAAAAGTTAAAAAATCCAATTAGCTTTACTATACCTTGTGTAATTGGTGAAATGTTTTTTGGAAAAGCCTTATGTGATTTAGGAGCGAGTATTAATCTTATGCCTCTATAGATTTTTTAACATTTAGATTTATGAGAGATTTCCCTTACCACTATAACTCTTCAGTTAGCCGATCGATCAATAGCTTATCCTAAAGGAGTTATAGAAGATATATTAGTAAAAGTGGATAAATTTATTTTTCCTGTAGACTTTATAGTATTAGATATGGAGGAAGATAAAGAGATTCCTATTATTTTGGGGACACCATTTCTTGCAACAGGGAGAACTGTGATAGATGTGCAAAAAGGAGAATTAGTAATGAGAGTTAATGATGAAAAAGTAACATTTAATATTGTAAAAACTATGAAATATCCTGCAATTGGAAAATATAATGAATGTCTTAGGATGGAAGTTACTGATTATCTAAGTATTGGGCAATTTAAGAAAGTGTTTAAAGAAAAATTAAGGCAAGAAGAATTTTGTGAGAATGAGAGCGAAATAAAAGTAGAGAATTTAGAATATATTCACGATAATTTTGAAAATTTAGATTTGCTGGAAAACGATAATAAAAATCTTATTCCTTCAAGTATTGAACCACCTAAACTTGAACTGAAAGTATTACCTGCCCATTTAAGATATGTATTTTTAGGAAATTCATCTACATTGCCTGTTATTGTATCTTTTGAGTTAACTGAAATTCAAGAACAAAAATTAATAGAAATGTTGAAAAGATATAAAAAGGCTTTTGGATGGACTTTAGCTTATATTAAAAAAATTAGTCCTTCAATTTGTATCCACAAAATTCTATTAGATGATCAATACAAACTTAAAGTTGATCCTCAAAGGAGATTAAACCCAATAATGAAAGAAGTTGTTAAAAAAAAATTTTAATATGGTTTGATGCTAGAATTATATATCATATTTCAGACAGTGCTTGGGTGAGCCCAATTCACTGTGTTCCAAAGAAATGAGGAGTGACCATTGAAGTAAATGAGAAATTGAAGTAAATTCCAATAAGACAAGTTATTGGTTGATGAATTTGTATAGACTATAGAAAATTAAACATAGTAATAGTTAAGGAAAATCGCAGAAAGATCACTTTCCTTTACCCTTTCTAGACCAAATGTTGGATAGATTGGCTGGAAACAAATATTATTGCTTTTTACATGGATATACCAGACATGATCAAATTCCAATCGCTCCTGAGGATCAAGAGAAAATAACATTTACAAGCCCTTATGGAACATTTGCTCTTCGTAGAATGCCTTTTGGACTTTTTAATGCACCTGCAATATTTTAAAGATGTATGATGTCAATTTTTAGTAATTTGATTGAACATGGAATGAAAGTATTTATGGACGATTTCTCTGTATTTGAGACTTCATTTGAATTATTTTTAAATAATTTAGAAAAAGTTCTAGAATTATGTGAAAAAATCAACTTAGTACTAAATTGAGAAAAATTTCAATTTATGGTTGCAGGAGTAATTGTACTTGAGCATAAAATTTCTTAAAATGGCAGGGAAGTAGATCCTGTAAAAATTTAAGTTATTAAAAAATTACTACCTCCTACTACGGTTAGAGGGGTAAGAAGTTTTCTAGGACAAGCTGGTTTCTACAGGCGTTATATAACAGGCGTTATATAAAGAATTTTTCCATTATGAGAACTTTTAGAAAGATATAACTAAGCCATTATGCTAACTTTTAGAAAAAGATACAAAATTTGATTTTAATGAGAAATGCATAAAACAATTTGAACTGTTGAAAGAAAAATTAATCATTGCAGCTATAATAGTTTGACCTGATTGGGACACTATTTGAAATAATGTGCGATGATAGTGATTATGCTATTGGAGTTGTGTTAGGACAAAGGTACAACAAAGTTTTTAAAGTAATATATTATGCTAGTAAACTCTAAATGATGCTCAAATTAATTACACTACTACTGAAAGAGAGTAATTAGCTATTGTCTATGCCTTTGATAAATTTAGACCATACTTGATTGGAACCAAATGTATAGTGCATACAAATCATTCTGCTATCAAATACTTGATGCAAAAGAAGGATGCTAAATTAAGATTAATTATATGGATACTTCTATTGCAAGAGTTTTATTTTATTGTAGTTGATAGAAAGAGAAATGATAATCAAATAGCTGATGTATAGACCAGAAAAATAAATATTAACTAATTTTGTAAATGAAATTTTAGAAAATTTTGCTGATGAACAATTATATAATATTGATGAAATAAATATACCGTGATATGTTGATATAATAAATTATATTGAAAGTGATATTCTACCACCATATATTAAGAATCAACAATTAAAGAAATTTATATATGATTCAAAATTCTATTTTTGGGATGAACTATATATATATATATAAACAATGTAAATATCTAATTATTAGAAGGTGTGTGTCTTATGAGAAAACTCAAAAAATAATTGAAAGATGTCATGATTCTGAATTTGAAGAAAATTTTGAAATAAATAAACCTGCATATAAAATTTTGCAAGCTGGATTTTATTGGCCTACTCTTTTTAGAGATGTTAATGAATATATTAAAACATGTGATCGATGTTGGCGAGTAGGAAATATTTCTAGAAGAAATGAAATGCCTCTAAATTACACATTGGAAGTTGAAATTTTTAATGTGTGGGGATTAAATTTTATGAGATCATTTATGCCTTCATTTGGAAATTTATATTTATTACGTGATGTCGATTATATGTCCAAATGGATTGAAGCTGTTGCTGTACCTAAATGTGATGCTCGAAGTGTTTCTAAATTTTTAAATAAAAATATTTTTACAAGATATGGAATATCAAGAGTAATTATTACACATGAAGGATCCCATTTTAGGAATAAGAGAATCTAGAAATTGATTAAAAAATATGATATTATGCATAGATTCTCTACTTCTTATCATCCTCAGACCAGCGGTCTAGCAGAGATATCAAATCGTAAAATAAAATGAATTTTAGAAAACCGAGAGGTGTTTTTAAAGGCCTAAAAACTGCCCTAGACGACCAGAAACTTCCAAATTTTGAATTCTATGGCTTCCAATTCCAAAAATACTTAAAGGTATGGAGTTTTTAATAGAAAAAAGTTTATTAGTTTTGACTCGCAGAGATTATACGACAAAGTCATTACGAAAAAAAGACTTATCAAGGAGAGAGGCTTTGTCAATCATGGATTGAGTAATCCAAGTTCACAGATTGAGAAAATCATTGTACCGAGACGTTGAGAAGTTTTGAGCTACACTACCGATATAGTTGTTGTACTAGTAGTAAAGGAACTCTATGCTAATTTACATGGAATTATCCAAGGAGTCATCTTCGTTCTAGGTAAGGCTGTACCATTTACTCTGGCTCAAATTAATGATTTGTATATGATAGAAAACGTTCAATCTGTCATTATATGAATTTTATCCCAACGAGAGATATGATGCAAGATGTATGTAACTTTCTGATGGATGAAAACGATAAATGGAAATCAGAGATGAGGGATACATTAGTTTCTCTGCTTCACTGCTTAATTCAATATCAAAATAATGACATTTCTTCATATCTACAAAATTACTCCCTACCAAATTACTCCATTACTCCCTACTATGAAGATTAGTAGAGTCACCGAAGAAAAGTACCATTTTAAATTATTGCATTCAAATGGAAAAGCCCATTGATGTGGGATCAATTATTTTCAAATCTATTATGGGTATTATTATGAATTGGCCAATATATGGACTGAAGCATCCTTCTATAATTTTATTATTTTGCAGTCACTCTCAAGTGCCATATGAAAGTTGGGAGAAAATATTATTACCTTGGGAGCTCATGATTCCTATTGATGAAAATTATTTTAGAAATGGAAATGAAGCATTAGATATTATTTTGGATCATTCATCACATGCTTCAACACAATTAATGCCACAAACTGTTGGAAGTTCAATAAATTTGGAGAAGAAAATAGAAAGAGAACTTCAAAGTATTATGAATGCAATTGGAAATCTCAACTACCTTTTTGATGACCTAGATTGAAGAATGAAGGAGAAATTTGATCATACCGGAACAATTGAAGCAGGATTGGTGCAGATATTCAAGAAAAGTGGATGGATCAATGAAAAATTGACTGATCAATTCTTGTACTGACCCTTCTACAATTTGTACGTCCATTACCAGTCTATGAGAGATATTAGAGGAGGAGAAAGTACTGAAGATGAAGCAGAATAATTAAAGCAGTTGGACTCTCTACTACTTTAAAGTAATTATGTTTTTAATGTGATTGTGTGGATTTAATTTACTTTACTTTACTTTACTTTGCTTTAGGACTCTATTAACTTCAATTGTGTGTATAGTTTTGTGTCAGCTTTCTAGTGTTGTGGCCTCTGGTTGGTTGGCTTCCTTCTCTATTCTAATCCTAATTCCTACCACATGTCACTGCTCCAAATTTTGATTTTTTGGATTACTTAAGTATTGCAAGGCAGTGCTCTTGAGGTCTATTATTCTTGAGTTCTACAGTTGTCTTAATTATATTTCTAAATTCTTGATAGCTACAACTTGGTTATGTAAAGTTTTCTCCATTTGAATGATTAATTCCTCAATAAGTGATTTCTTTTGGTTTTAAGGATTAGCCTGGAATCCTAGTGGATATTAGGGTTTTTGGAATTGGATTTTTAGGTTTTACCAACTATCAACATGGTTGTTTTGATTTTTCCCCCATTGCTGGTTGTGGTTATTCCACGAGAGATTTGGGTGGTTCATCTAACCTGGGTTGTAGGTGTTGGAATATGGGTTATGACCATGATTTTCTATGACATCTATGACATTTATATATTCTAAATATTCTAAGGCTGAGATGTTAAGATCCATCACCAGTCCTTGAATTAAGCTATCATTGGGTGATATTCCATACATTGGATTCATCCCTATATTGTTTAATTTTTAAAAATTGCAGCTACTTGGGTGGCCAAGATAGCTAAGACATGCGATTCATGAACACTGGCTACCTTTTGAAATGTAACCCTTTCAATGAGCAATTAAAAATTATTGATGACTATGTCTTTTATTAAATGTTAAGCTTCATCAAAAGGCTTAGACATGAGGGATCCTTCTACAACGACATCTATTATAGATCTCAAGGAACCTTTTAGATCAACATAAAAAAAGTTTGAATGATTAGCCAATCAGGTGAGGCATAATGTTAGCACCTCCTAAGTAGTTCTTTGAACCTCTTCCAAGCCTCATAAATTGACTCCCCCATCGATTTGAGTGAATAAGGTGGTATCGTTCCTAAGTTTTATAGTTTTGGCTGAAGAGAAATATTCAACAAGAAATTTTTGTACTAAGTCATTCCAGGTTGCGAGTAACCCTTGGGCAAGAAAGTTAAATCATATCTTAGCTTTATCCTATAGGGAAAAGGGAAAAAGCCTCAATCTAAGAACATCGCTAGGGACACAGTTGTACTAAAAGGTGGTACATAGTTCAATAAAATTAGCTAAGTGAAGATTGGGGTTTTCAGTGGTTAGTCCTCCAAATTGGACCATTCAGTTTATGGCTTGACGTAGTTTGAAAGTGTTAGTTTCAACAGTGAGGTAGTTGATGCTCATGTGAATCTCTTCAGCATAATGGTAAGTGTAATCCCTAAGTGGTTTCAAGGTAGAAGAATTAGGGTTAGTCATCTCAACAAGTGTTTCAGAAGTTAAGTGTGATCTCCTAAGACATCTAAATGTGTGATTAATCTCAGGGTCAAAAGGGGCGAGGTTGCAGCGACTTTAAATATGCTTAAAAATACAAAATTTGATACTGATCCTAAAAGATTTAATTCCCCGGCAATGATGCCAAAAACTTGACAACGGTTATAGATTTGATAAAGATGTGTATAAAATATTCAATAATTGCAAATTCACACTTATCAACGCAAGCATACATATCGCTCAAGTAATACAGAGCTCTAATGGAGTCCTAGATATTGATCCCACAGGGAGTAATATTAGAGGCTACGAACTAAGATTTAGAAAATCAATACTTAATCACAACAATATAGTTCAAATTGCATATTTGTCACTAATAGGCAATTGAAATAAATATGTAATTTTAATAAACTCTTAATTAACTAATTCTACTAATAAAGTTTCCAATGTGAAGTTCAATATATAATAAAGCATCATTCTCCTTGTCAAGAAATTTAAGTGAATGAATAAATTGAATCAGCTCAAATTGTATTGTGCCAAATAGGAGCATACTTATTCTTTACTCTTTGGACTAGGCATAAAGAATATTGACTAATCCTATGCTTAGTTACTGAATCTAGGACAAGGCTCGGAGGATACCGGCTTTCACTTCGGAGATCTCACGTTCCCCTCGCCTGAGAGCTAACATCTACACTTCAGCACCCAAACG
>NW_018164566.1:77030-77337 GCF_001263595.1 Phalaenopsis equestris
AAGTGAAAAGATCATCACAAATTCTTTAACATTCTCATGGCTCAACCAATTCAAATCACCATTTCACAAAATCTCAAGACAAGGAGAAAGACAGAGAAAATTACTCAAAACTCATTGAGAAGATACGATAAAGCTTGGAATTTATATATAAAAGTAAAGTCATACAAACTTCAATAAGTAAATACCACTTATCTCTAATTCCCCCATGAGAAAACTCCTCAAAGTTCATCTGAATCTCTTCTTTTCTTTACAACACACAAAATTCTCCTTCGAAGCGGCAAGGAGGAAGAAATCTCTCACTTTCCCT
>NW_018164566.1:77376-77614 GCF_001263595.1 Phalaenopsis equestris
CACAATACTAACCCTAAATTAAACTCTCTACACTCTAATGGGCACCACAAACAACAAAGACTCAGCAGACACAAACACGGGGCCTCTCTTTTTCGGCCTCCAAAATATTTCTCTTAAAGTTGTAGAAGAGTTTCTCAAGAGTTGTCCAAGCGTCCCTTCAAAAATCGTCCAAATTCAATGCATATGTTGAGAGAACCGCCGTGCTCGCAGTCGGTGGCCTCAATGGTGCCGTCGGCGG
>NW_018164566.1:77725-80537 GCF_001263595.1 Phalaenopsis equestris
AGCTCCTTTTTGCATCTTTTCTTTTTGCATCTTTTTGCTCCTATGACCATAATTAAACATACCTGTAACAAAACATCAAAAATACCTTTCTTTAAAGTGCAATATCATCAAAATTAGTGTAAAATAGGTATGAAAATCTCAACATATTTTCCTTTGGTCAAAATCTCCCCAACTTAACTATTACTTGTCATCAAGTAATTTTAGTACTACATAAGAGTTATGATCTATTGTGGTAAAACTTTAATTCAGAAATACTATAAGCTTTATTTAAGTAAATACCTTAGTGAGATTTTCAGAAAAAAAATTTAAGTAATTAAATTAACTCTGTAGGTACAAGACTATCTAGTCATCAAGTTTAAGAGTTCTAGTTTTCTATTCAAAATTGTAAATTGTCATATTAAAGCCACTTAGAATATCCATATGAAAAATAACTTCATGAAAACTATATTTGTAAATATACTAATACTTAAATATAAGTTTAGAGAATGTAGCCAAGCCTTCTTCCTTAAGAAGGTTTAAGTGAAGCCAATTTTTGATTAGACATCTCCTCAAGCTTCTCCTCACACACACACACACACACACACACATAACACATACTAATAACATCAGTCTACACATATTGTGAGAATTTTCAGTTAAAAAATTGATGGTCAATAGATTCCTCAGCTTCATTAAAAGGAATGTAGCAGGAACTCCCCCTCAATCTCTATAGCTTTAAGATGTCACCTATTGGCAGCACGTCTCAGAAAAGTCTTCAACAGAAGAAGGACATGGATGGAGTAAATTATTTTTTTCCAAATTCCCTCACCCCAGTAAACATTCTCCCAAGTGTAATGTTTTTCATAAATGACTTTAGTAAGGCTTTGGTGCTTGTTGTTATTGACAGTGAGCTTATCCTTTTTGGATATGTTATTTTGCATGCTGATGATCTGAGTGACATTGTCCTGCTCCAAGAGTGAATTAAAAATTATGCTGGACCAATCATTGTCCACCCAGGAACTTGACACCTTCAAGTTTGAATTAATAGGAATGAAAAGCTTGGGTTGTAGCCAACCATCGATGCACCAATGATCCATTCAAAGCTTATAATTTTATACCCGAGATCACATATAAATAGATTTTTTGCTTGACTTTTGACCTTTAGTAAAATTTTCCAGCCTAGGAATCACCCAATTTTCTTTTGGATAGTGTTGTAATGGGACTCCTTGCAATGTTTACACAACATGAAATTTTGCCATAAAGAGTTAGTTCAATTAAATTCACTACAAAAAATCACAATAATAATTTTTGAAAATATTTAAATTGAGAACATATAATAGTTAATCTTTTTCTTCCCTCCCCCAAACTTAAATTTTTGAATTTGAAATGATACAGGTGGAAAGAAAAATTCTAAACATAAATCATACCTCAGTACTTTAGGCATTTTCATCTTTATGAAATTTTTGCAGTTCCTTCTCAAAATTTTTACTTTAACTGATCTGTAAGGAGCTTTCTATACATAGAAATCATTAGAGAATTTGCTAGGTAATGAAATTTTGAAATAAGTACAAAACTAAACATTATACAAACACAATATTTCACTAACACATCACAATACAATTTAACAAAATACTAATCAAAGTTTATTATAACTACACATGCAAATTTCAAACTACAACACTAAACGTTTATAACAATAATTAAATAATATCTAGCTGCAAACATAAAATAAAATATAGAATAAAATGAAAGTACAAACAAACATACAATTATCTCTATCATAAAATCACAAAACAAAAGTACATAAATCACTATCATTTATCAAAATCCCATACTATATCCTTATCTCCCTGGTCAACAAGTGAATTGGGCTGATACTGAGTATGATGGGGGCATTCAGGAAAAGTAACACCAGGCTCACCTCTGTAGTGTCGCGCCTGAGCTTCGTAGTAAGCTACCTCAAAGTCAGAATGTCTCTGTAGGTACTCACTATCATAATCATGTCTATGTTCTAATCCCCCAATTCTTTTATTTATTTTCTCTATACTCTTACGCTGCAAGGTTAGCTCATCCATTAAATCTTGAAGGGTAGGGGAACTAGAGGAAGGAAGGTCATAACTAATAGAGGGGATATCTCTACTAATTGAAGGTTCTTTACTCTTACTCCCAGATCTCCATCCTTCGTGGGATTCATACATCCTTAATTTAGCTTTACTAATTGGTTTCATAGGGTAAAACCATTCTACATCATCTCTAGCTTCAACTCAAGAAAGTTGGCAGAGTGCATAAATGAGGTCAGGATGTCCCAAACCTCCACTTGATTCACTCATTGTCGTGGTCAAAACATTCTTATGAATAATTCTTCCCACATTTATAGTCCGATTATTCTAAATACAAAAATTCAGAATAGCTCTATCTCTTATTACCTCACTATGGTGATAGGTAGGTAACAGAGTAGAAGAAATAAAATAGTGCCACGCTTTAGATGTGGCATTCAACATGGAAGCGGAAAAATTTACCCGTTCTCATTGCGTTATCTTTCATATCCTTTTTCCATCAGTGAGAAAGTTAATGACATCGTTCATCAGGCCTTCCATTGTACTGAAGGTTTCATAATTGCGGCTATAGTAGCCCGGGACTTCATAAAATGAGTTAATGCAGGCGACACTAAATTCAACAGAAAACTCTCTTACTCGAACGGTTCCGTCCTCAGAATAGAACGCATTGACATAAAATTCTTTCACAACATTCACAACAGCCTTATTGGTGGTATAACAGAAATTTTCCCACCTCCGTTCGGTAATAACTCGTTCAACTTCTCCTCCCGGACTCT
>NW_018164566.1:80738-81450 GCF_001263595.1 Phalaenopsis equestris
AATACTCAAATAATGGCTTCCAAGAGTGACTCTAAGAGTTCAAAACTAAGTTCCATGAATTTCTTCCAAATATTTTCTCCACATTCTCAATTTTTTCGGATCTTCTCAATGTGGAAGAAATTCAAGGTGAAAATCAAATATTTTTAGGTTGGAGTGAAGTTCTTACCGAGAGATGATAAAATTCGGTGTCTAAATGCCTTGAAATTGCTCCAAATCCAAAATCTTCAAGCCCTAGATCGAAATTTTAGTTTTTTAAGAGGAAGGGGATAATGAATAGTGACGGTTGACTGGTCAAAATCGCGGTTAAAAGTGTTTTTTTGGGATCTCGCCGTCGGCGGGGTCTTCAACACCGTCAGCGAGCTCTATTGAATTAAATAGCCTAAGTCTCGGGAAAAATCCGCCGTCGGCGGCGTCGATGGCGCCGTCGGTGAGATTTTTAAAATTGGTTCAATTTCTAGATTTTTGCGATTTTGATCAATTTCAAGCCTCGACGACGTCCGTTCAATCATTCTAGACATAAGTTTTAAGTGATTAAGTGTTGTATTACCACAAAGAAACATTTACAACACAAAACATCACAATTATATATAAATTCCAAGAGTTACAATACACGTTACACGACACACATAAGTTTGGTATTTTCTCAACCTTAATACACCAATTCAGCATCACAATCCAAGCCACAACACTCTAAACGCTAAAAACAAACATT
>NW_018164566.1:81561-84246 GCF_001263595.1 Phalaenopsis equestris
TTCTCTAATATCACCCATCGATTGAACATGAACGAAGAGGTTATAGAAGGGTCGGTATGAGAATTCTTCAGTAGTATCCTCTTCTATCAATCCCATCTTTCTCATCAATCGTATCAAACTTCCTTCGATATGTCCAGAGTGATCAAAGTGCTCTTTCATCCTCCAGTCTAGATGATAAAAAAAATCAGAGATATTGTTAATTGCATTCATAACATTGTACCTCTTTCGACAGTTTCTTGATTCTGCACAGGATCACTAGTGTCTTGTTCGGAACTAAAGTCTGAATAAGAAGTGAATTCTGAGACGATTGATCCACAATAATAGTCATATCATTCTCATCTTCATTGGTTGGGAACTTCTCGGTTGGGTCCAAAGGCTTCCAAGGTAGAAGTACCTTTTCCCAATTCTCATAAGATACATGGAACTGACTGCAGAGTAAGAAAATTGTTGAAGGGTGTCCAAGCCCATAAGTTGATCCATGAAAGATCAGGCCCAAAACAGACTTCACAATTATCGATCCAATATCGATCGACAGTCCCATTTGAATACAGTAATTTAGAATAGCACTTTTTTAGTAACTTTACCGTTCCTCATTGTCGGTAATAGTTTTGCAGAAATGAAGAAGTACCAGTGTTTAGAAATGGGGTTTAGAAGTGTAGCAGTGAAACTAACATACCCGTTTTCTCTCATTTCCCAGTCTTCAGTCTCGTCCGTCAAATATTGGTAGATCTCATTCGTTAGATTTCTTATCGGGACAAAGTTGGAATAATGGCAGACAGGAACATTCTCGATCATATATAACTCATTAATCCATGAAGGAGTAAAAGTTATCAATCTACCTCGCACATGGACGACTCCCTGGTTGATTCCATGCAAATTAGCATAAAACTCCTTCACCACAGGAACAACTACGACGGTTGTAGTGTAGCACGACACTCCTCATCGTCGTCGCACAATCATCTCTTCAATTACTGTCGAAGGATTGTTCAATCCTCGATTCAAGAATCTTCTTTCTTTAATTAATCTCCTCTTTGTCAGTACTTTGTTGAAGATTCGTTGTGCCTCAGAACTAATGAACTTTCTCCAGTTGAACACTCAAAATCTAAGGTTTTCAGTCGAATTGAACACCATAGAAATGAATTTGGTGGATTTTCAATTCATTTTTGGGGTAATACAAATTTAAGAGCCAAATTTGGAAGTTTATAGGGAGTAAATCCCGCCTAAAACCGCCAAAAACCATCATTTCAAACTCTGGAAACCGTCATCCCGTCGTTCTCGCCGTCGGCGACGTCGATGGTGCCATCGAAAATCCTTTAGAATTAATTGTTTGGATTCTCGGGAAAAACCCATCGTCGGCGGCGTCGAGCCCGCCATCGGCGCCCAAGGAAAAAATTTCATAGTTTTGCTCTAGTCTGAATGCATTCTAATTTTCTCTATGGATCCAATTTTTATGATGATTCAAGGGTAAATATGAGTAGTAGAGTTCCATACTACCACAAACTAACAATAATTTCAAACAAAAACACTATAATCGTAATGAAAATAAAGATAACTATGGGTTGCCTCCCATAAAGCGTTTGGTTTAACGTCGTCAGCCCCTCCTATTCAGATATTATTCAGGTTGTCTGACCATTAAAACCCCTTTAAAATTTGGTCTTTTACCCTCAAAATATGGCTTTAATCTGTGTCCATTTACTTTAAATCTATTCCCAGTCTTTTGATCTTCAATTTCAACAGCTCCGTAAGTATAAACTCGAGTCACAGTAAATGGTCCTAAGCAACGAGACTTCAATTTCCCAGGGAATAACTTTAGCCTTGTATTGTAAAGTAAAACTTCTTGCCCTGGTTCAAAGTTCTTCTGGTTAATCTTCTGATCATGCCATAACTTTAGTTTCTCATTATAAATTCTTTCATTATCATAAGATTCATTTCTTAATTCTTCTAATCCATTCATTCGTGAAAATCTCTTCTTACTAGCATGTTTCAAATTATAATTAAATTCTTTAATCGCCCAATATGCTTTATACTCCAATTCTACTGGTAAGTGACAAGTCTTTCCAAAAATCAGCCTGTAAGGAGTCATTCTAATAGGAGTTTTATAAGCAGTCTTGTAAGCTCATAATGCAGTATCCAGTCTATCTCAAGTATTTGTTTAATCTCTCTATTATAAACTTCAGCTAACCCACTGATTTGAGGGTGATAGGAAGTAGAGATTCTATGAATAATATTAAACTTTTTTTCCAATCTCTGAATGTATTTATTCCTGAAATGGGATCCTTCGTCAGTGAAAATCACTCCCGGCATTCTGTATCTACTGAAAATATTTTTTATTAAAAATCTTGTAACACTTTTAGCATCACAACGAGGTAAAGCTTGTGCTTCAATCTACTTTGAAAAGTAGTCTACCACAATTAATATGTATAAGTTCTCAGATGAAGGAATAAATGGTCTCATGAAATCTAATCCCCAAATATCAAAGATCTCAACTTCTAACATGAAATTCAGAGGCATTTCATTTCTTCTAGATATATTGCCCACTCTTTGACATCGATCATAAGTTTTTATGTATCTGTAAACATCACTAAAGAGAGTAGGCCAATAGAATCCAGCTTGTAAAATTTTATAAGCAGTTTTATCAATCCCAAAATGTCCTTCAAATTTAGAATCATGACATTTCTGAATGAT
>NW_018164566.1:86872-87358 GCF_001263595.1 Phalaenopsis equestris
AAAGATAAATTTATCAACTTTTACTAACACATCTTCTATAACTCCCTTAGGATAAGTAACTGAACGATCTGCTAACTGAAGAGTTACAGAAGTAGGTGAGACTTCTCCTAATCCTAATCTTTTGAAAATTGATAGAGGCATAAGATTATTGCTGTCTCCCAAATCACATAAAGCTCTTCCATAAAATTTTTCACCGATAGCACACTGTATAGTGAAACTACCTGGATCTTTTAATTTTTCAGGAATAATTGCACTACACTCTTCGCTAAGTGCAACAGTCTCATTATCAGTGAACTTCCTTTTCTTGTTCAAAATATTTTTCATAAACTTCACATAATTGGGCATTTGCTTTAAAGCTTCTATGAAAGGAATATTTACAGTTAATTTCTTAAGAATTTCTAAGAACTCAAAAAATTATTTATCATTTTTATGTTGCTTCAATCTTTGAGGAAACGGTGGGTGAGGGTTTTTCACAGTAATTTTCTT
>NW_018164566.1:87792-88205 GCF_001263595.1 Phalaenopsis equestris
TCCAATGGGTTCACTGGGTTGTTTTGTTTTCCCATTGTTGATTTGTAGAATTTTTTTTTTCCAATTAAAGTTAGGATGATTCTTCCAACCTGGTTAACCGAAATCACAATAAAAAAATATATATTTGTTGGGTCTATTGTTAATAACATTTAAAGTCTCATAAGAAGTTTGAACATCCACAAATTGCGCAGATGAATTCTCCTAGATGAACTCTCTTCCATCATAACAAGTGTTGAAAAATAATTAATTACGTAATGATCTAATTTATTTGATATTGCAGCAATCAGCGAAACTAACATAGATATTGCATCAGAATCATAGATACTAGCTACTCTTTTAAGATTTACCCTTTCAGAGGGCCATTGAAAATTGTTGGTAGTCATCTCTTCTATTAATGAATAAGCCTCATCAAA
>NW_018164566.1:88781-89325 GCF_001263595.1 Phalaenopsis equestris
GTACCATTTGGATAATAGTAGGTTTGAGCTTAAATGAATTAGCAGCTACATCAGGATTTTGGATAGATAAGTGAATTTCATTTGCTGTAGAATTTGCATAATCTCGTAGAGGTCTAGGTTGATGTTCATTTTCTATTCCTTGATTGTTCACGTTGTTTTCCATTGTGTCATGATTTCTAGGTTCTTTTCTTAGTTTTCTATTTCTTCTAACAGTGCATTCTAATTCTGAATCGTAGGGTATAAGATTTTCAGGTCCAAATTTACGCATACAATTGAAATCAGTACACAGAAAAACAGTTAACTAAATATGAAAATAAGTTGCAATTTAAGTAAAAGTTTTCTAATAGTTCTAACTTGTCCGCTACTCTAATTATGATTTTTTTTACTCCCTGACAACGGCGCCAAAATCTTGACAGCGACTTTATATATGCTTAAAAATACAAGAATTTGATACTGCTGCTAGAGATTTAATTCCCTGGCAATGGCGCCAAAAACTTGACAATAGTTATAGATTTGATAAAGATGTGTATAAAATATTCAATAA
>NW_018164566.1:89346-89602 GCF_001263595.1 Phalaenopsis equestris
TATACGTATCGCTCAAGTAATACAGGGCTCTAATGGAGTCCTGGATATCGATCCCATAGGGAGTAATATTAGAGGCTACGAACTAAGATTTAGAAAATAAATACTTAATCACAACAATATAGTTCAAATTGCATATTTGTCACTAATAGGCAATTGAGATATATATGTAATTTTAATAAACTCTTAATTAACTAATTCTACTAATAAAGTTTCTAATGTGAAGTTCAATATATAAGAAAGCATCCTTCTCCTTGTC
>NW_018164566.1:89969-93413 GCF_001263595.1 Phalaenopsis equestris
TTCACTTTAGTTGTAAAACTCAACATATTTTAACAAATCAATTGGCCAGATTGAAAGTAAATTAAGATCCAAGTGAAAAGATCATCACAACTTCTTTACCATTCTCATGGCTCAACCAATTCAAATCACCCTTTCACAAAATCTCAAGACAACGAGAAAGATAGAGAAAACTGCTCAGAACTCATGGAGAAGATACAACAAAACTTGAAATTTACATATAAAAGCAAAGTCATACAAACTTCAATAAGTAAATACCACTTATCTCTAATTCCTCCCCAAGCAAATTCCTCGAAGTTCCTCTAAATCTCTTCCTTTCTTTACAACACACATAATTCTCTTTCGAAGCGGCAAGGAGAAAGAAATCTCTCACTTTCCTTCCACTCTTACAATCTCTCAAAGAATTCCTCACAATACTAATCCTAAATTAAACTCTCTACACTCTAATTGGCACAACAAACAACAAAGACTCAACAGACAGACACACGGGGCCTCCCTTTTTCGGCCTCCAAAATTTTTCTCTTAAAGTTGTAGAAGAGTTTTTCAAGAGTTGCCCAAGCGTCCCTTCAAAAGCGTCCCTTCAAAAATGCCGGTGTGAACACCCCCGCCGTTCTCGCCATCGGCGGCCATCGGCTTGCCGTCGGTGGCCTTTTAGAATATTTGATTCTGGACTCTCGGGAAAAACTTGTCGTCGGCGCCGTTGGACTCGTCGTCGGCGCCCTAGTTCAAATCTTCATATTTTGGTCATTTTTTCTCCAAATTCGCTCCTTTTTGCATCTTTTTGCTCCAATGATCATAATTCAACATATCTGCAACAAAACATCAAAAATACCTTTCTTTAAAGTGTAATATCATCAAAATTAGTATAAAATAGGTATGAAAATCTCAACATATTTTCATTTGGTCAGAGGTCAGCCTCAGCTCCCCTTAATATAAAAATGACAGATTACAACAATGAAACAAGCAAGCACTCTGATCCACAAAAGTCATTCAACACGCTAACATGCAAATGTGACACACAATATGCTAAAGAAAGCAAAAGAAATAGAAAATAATTTATCGGCAAAATATTTTTGGCTTTCTGGCTTTTTTTATATTGTTTCAGATTTTTTTAACTTTTTAGCACCTACAAAAAAATGAAACAGAAATACAGACGCAATAATAAAAATAAAAAATTAAATAAAAATAAAAAAAAATTGTCAATCTTAGATCCTAAGTTTTTCAACTAAAGTATTTTTAAAATCAGAAAGAATTATTAATATCTTTTTCCAGCAACGAGGCCAAAAATGTAATCGCCCAAACTTACGGGAACATTAGTCGACCGCATAACTCAAGTAAAAATGTCAATTAGTAATGTGATTCAAGAGTATTATGTATTTATCCCATTGGAAAAGTGTAATATTTATTTTCATGGAAGAATCTCTAGTTTACTAATTTAGTTAACCTAGCTTGACACTTATCAAAATGAGGTTTTTAGGTCTTAAGGTCATAACAAAATAGAGTACTTAGCAATTAAAAGAAGCAAAAAATAGGAGGTAGTTCGTGAGTTCTTTCAAGATAGATGAGGCTCATGCCTTTGTGATTTGGGGATCATGACAATCATGAGTTTTCTTAAGTGTTTTTATATGTGATTGTTGTCAATCGGGGACATAACACTCCTTATGCTTATGTTTATGTCAAAAGAAGCCTATGATCCATGAAGTTGAGGCTTCCTCAATCGCTATGGTATTTCTTATGACTTTTTTGATCCTTTTGGATGCTTTTAGAGTTCCATTAGAATATGTCTATCCTCTCAAAATATTGTGCTTAACTCTTCATTTTCACTATGCAACGATTAGAGCTCATAGTTTCACAAAACTTTTTAACTCTCTAGTTGGCCAGACTAGGAGTTAATTAAGTTCAGAGGTTAACTAACAACATAGGCCAAGAAAGCACAAGAAAATGATTAACAAAAAAATATTATAGAAAATCCACGATAAATCTACTGGTTTCTACATCACAAACACATAAAAGAAAAACTTGGCTACTTATTAGTGAGAAAACCATAATGAAAAACACCATATGAAAATCCATTGCAAGCAACATAGAAATGAAAAACTTACAAGAAATTATTTCTTTTGTAAAGTCAGCACCTTTCCCTCTCATAGAAACTCTATCACCACTCACAAAGTAAAGATAAACTCTCCCTTAAATGTTTCTAGCAAAGAAGGAAGATAACCCTCGAGAGATATCTCAAAATCTCTCTCAAACTCTCTTCTTTCATCCTTCAAGCTTACTATAATGCAAAAATCCCTCCAAGATGCCCTAAGATTTACTTTTATAGCAAGAATCACGGTTTGGGCAATTAAATTTCCTTCTTAAAGTGTTTCCCGCTCATCCGTTTGGTCATGCCTTTTTCGGGCATGGTCACACTGCTAGATTGCTAGGGTCAGCGTGGTCATGCCCAATATTGGCGTGTTCACGAAACCTTACACCACCATATAGAGTAGACATGCCATTCTGCACTGGTCATGACAGTTGTGTTCTATAGGCAGTGTGGTCATGCCACCTTTAGACGTGGTCACGTCTCTTCAAGGCAATTTTCTGCTGGATTTTCTCATTTTAACTTTTTGTATTCAATGTCTGCATCCTGCATGACTTGAAAATAATAAATTTTATCAAGCATAAATCTGTGATAAATAAGTAAAATTAATATGTAAAATGCATGGAAAATTACAGGTAAAATTGTATAAAATTGGCTCATGTCAGTTGGCATTTACATTCTTTGACATCAATTTTCCACAGACAACTGAAGCATGGCTAATGATACGATCTAAGGCGAGGTGGACCCTAAAATTATAGCTATGATAGGCTATTCAATCATTGCCTCTGTAAATAAGAAAATTTTCATAAAGAAGGAAAAAAAATTGGACCTAGACCTGTGCAAGTTAATCAAGTCTACTTGTCTGAGAGTCTTGAGGCGCAAGTGCCTAAAAAGCCTCATCAGGGAAGCCCAACTCTTAGGGCTAGCGTTGGAGTGATTGCTGAGGGGTCATAAGGCCAAGTTATTGGGGCCTCGAGGTTAGTGGAGAGGGGCCACTGATAATCACTGGTCCTCCCATGTCACCGCAACAGAAAAGCGTAAGTACCCTGTCGCGAGGTGGAGACACATTTGTGAAGGCCCTTTCTTCAATGGTCTGATTTTTAAGTATATAAGAGTTGTTCTGATTCTTGGCGTTTTTTAGTGATTTCTTAACATTATCTCAATGCAGATGATTCGGTCTTGTCAAGGGATTGCAAGGATGGTGGGCCATCAAAAGATACTGTCGAACCTGCCCTAGTTACCGTGATTGAGCTACAAAGCACGATCGTCGCTATCCCTTCATTGGTTGACGTTTTTATTGCTCCAATTGACATTTTTTTTATTTTTCCATGGGTTTTAGGTATTAGAATAAGGATTGTTGAACC
>NW_018164566.1:94028-118054 GCF_001263595.1 Phalaenopsis equestris
CTTAACATTATCTCAATGCAGATGAATCGGTCTTGTCAAGGGATTGCAAGGATGGTGGGCCATCAAAAGATACTGTCGAACCTGCCCTAGTTACCGTGATTGAGCTACAAAGCACGATCGTCGCTATCCCTTCATTGGTTGACGTTTTTATTGCTCCAATTGACATTTTTTTAGTTTTCCATGGGTTTTAGGTATTAGAATAAGGATTGTTGAACCGACTCTTATGTCATTCAATGTCTAAGGTAGTAATGCTCGAATCTCTACTTGTCTGAGAGTCTTGAGGCGCAAGTGCCTAAAAAGCCTCATCAGGGAAGCCCAACTCTTAGGGCTAGCGTGGGAGTGATTGCTGAGGGGCCATAAGGCCAAGTTATTGGGGCCTCGAGGTTAGTGGAGAGGGGCCACTGATAATCACTGGTCCTCCCATGTCACCGCAACAGAAAAGCGTAAGTACCCTGTCGCGAGGTGGAGACACATTTGTGAAGGCCCTTTCTTCAATGGTCTGATTTTTAAGTATATAAGAGTTGTTCTGATTCTTGGCGTTTTTTAGTGATTTCTTAACATTATCTCAATGCAGATGATTCGGTCTTGTCAAGGGATTGCAAGGATGGTGGGCCATCAAAAGATACTGTCGAACCTGCCCTAGTTACCGTGATTGAGCTACAAAGCATGATCGTCGCTATCCCTTCATTGGTTGACGTTTTTATTGCTCCAATTGACATTTTTTTTATTTTTCCATGGGTTTTAGGTATTAGAATAAGGATTGTTGAACCAACTCTCCTGTCATTCAATGTCTAAGGTAGTAATGCTCGAATCTCTTATTAGTCTATAAATCATCCCATTAGTTAGTAGAGATCATTATTCTAAATTCAACCCAATGTTGTTTATTTTTTAGAAATGGTAGCCACTTATGATGCAATGATAGTGACAATATCAATTTCATGCACACTAGCTATCTTCTTTAGGGTGTTTCTCTCAAATTGTCATTACAAATGTTCAATGCCATTTTCTCTATCAGTTCATAGGCTTCATTAAAGTGTTTTGATAGAAGATACACTCCAGTTACGACATCTATGATTGATCTTAAAGATCCTATTAGCCTATTCTAAATGTTTTAGATTACCAACCACTCATGTAGGACATTGTGTGGGCACTTCCTAAGTAGTTCATTAAGTCTCTCCCAGACTTCATAAATTGATTATCCATCTAATTGGATGAAGGTGATGATGTCACTCCTACACTTAGCATTTTCTTAGAAGGAAGTTTTTTGGCCAAAAATTTTTGTGCTTGGAAAGTCTGAGTGGTGATGGATATTGGCGCTAAAGAGATTAGCCACATCTTAACTTTATTTTTATGTGAGAAGGAGAAAAAAATTGGTCTAATGATATCTCTGGGGACACCGTTATACTTGGATGTGGAACAAAATTTTAAGAAATTATCCAAGTGAAGGTTTGCGTCCTTGGTGGGAGATCTCTGAAACTGGTTATTTTGGACCAAATAGATTTTGGTTGATCTCAGTTCAAATGTGTTAGTTTCTATAGTAGAGTGATTGATACTCATTTGTATTTCCTATGTAGATGGGATGACATACTCTCCAAAAGGTTTTAGAGGGTTTTCTTGAGGGTTTGTTATTAACAATTAAATCTTTATTAGATTTTGGCTTATTAAAACTTTTCTAAGGTTTTTTTTTATTTCAGGGTCAAAGAGTACTAATTTAAGCTAAACAACTCCTTCCAAATTGATTTAAAGCTGCTAAACTACTTTAGAGTGTTCCAATGTATCTTCTTCTATAGAGTTCTTCTGAATTACCATTGAATAAGTTAACCAAAATGACCTGGACATATCGCAACATAGTTACTCTAGTGCCCAACATAGTTACGTTGTTGGACGTCGTAGCTACACCAAGGCCTGGCTTAGTTCCTCTGAGGGATGGCATAGTTATGCTGGACACAACTCTATAAAATAGCCAAAAAAGTAAGGTTTGAATAATTTCACTGCATATTAGTGTATTTACGCCATTTTGGTACCTTGTGAGCTTTGTGTTTGGGCTCTACAATGTGTATTCAACCTCTATAACTTACAAAATACCACAACAAGCATATTCTATGGTTATTAAATCATGATAAATATAAAAGAAAATCCGATACTTACAACAAGAAAATAACTTAAATTTACATCATATCAACCAATGAATCCCTTGTTGCCGAGATAAGTCATAATGGATACAATGGAACTAGGCTTCACTTATGCTAAAATGATCCTATTGTTGGAGAAAATGGAACATGATCCAATACATAATAGTAGACAAATAACAAACCATAATTGAACCTCATAGAATAGAAGATCATTATCGTAAAGCAAAGTTGCCCTATTCATCGCACTGGTAACTTGAAGTCTGATAAAAGCATCATAGACATGACTCTTCTATAGTGAGTCAACTTCCTTTTTAGTCATTCGTGATTGCTCATTCTGAGTCATTGACCTGAAAGTATTTAGAGAATATTGAGGTGCCATTGAGCTATCACTTGAGTGAAACATCAAAGTCAAGGAAGTGAAAGAGCAAATAAACGTAGAAGAAGTGTGCCTTCATTCTCAACCATCTCTCTCTCTCTCTCTATATATATATATAGAGAGAGAGCCCAGCTGGGAATTTTATTGCTTCATCAAAAATTTAATTACAAGGAGAGAGGATCCTCCAAACCCCAACAAACTCACACAGGTAGGAATTTAGTGGATCCCCTATCCCCTAAAAAATTACAACGCACACTACCCACTACTATACAAAGGAACCAAAACCAAAAGTATAATATAATCATCAATTAACAACAATTCTGAGATAAGGAAGCTTCAACAGGTCACCATTGAGAATCCTCTTTAGTCTAAATGTCAGAGTGTTGTCCACCAGAGCAGTATCAAGTCAAGCACCAATGCTTGCAAGCCAACACACTGGAGTGTTCCCTTCTCTTAAAACAAGGCTTTGTGTCACATGTAGGTCACGCACCAAACCATGAATTCTTCTAACTAAGTTAATCGTTGCCAAGGAGGAGTGAAACCATGAATTCTTCTAACTAAGTTAATCGTTGCCAAGGAGGAGTGAAATCCCGATCAAGTTATTTAACTAAAACCCCACAATCAGTTTCAAATATATTTTTCTTCCATCCAAGGCAGAAATAACCAACGTAGCAAATAACATAGGCTATAATTCAGCTTCTAGGGGAGATTCATCCTGCACAAGAGATGTAAAATAACATCTACAAACACCCCATTCATCTCTAATCACACCTCCCACACTTGCTCCTTCCTCAAATTAACAACAATCCACATTAAATTTCAGTGATGAACACTTTGATTTTTCCCACCAAACTAATAAAGTGAAAGGCATTTTATGTGTAATAATTATATTTGAAGCTCAAAAGTTACTTTTGATACCAGCAAAGAAGTCTAAGCCAAACTCCTGACACCTCACCTGCTTTTGGATATAAGTAGTAGCTTTAGCCGCTACTATGCTTAAGTTATCTATGTCATTTAAATGCTTCATAGAATTCTTAGTCATCCACACATACCAAAAGACAACAGAAGTTAAGAAATTGAATAAATGTGATGTTTTAGATCCCCAATGCACAGATCCATCCTCCAAATCATCCCCAACCGTGATAGTTTTTTTAAGACCCAATTCAACACCAAGTAAGGAACGTACCTCAATAGTGAAGATGCATTTAAAATAAAGATGATTAACACTCTCCTCCTCTCTCTTGCATAGTAGGCATTGTGAAGGGAGTCTGAGGCCCTTTAACTTATTAATATCATCTAAAGGAAGCAATTGAGAGTAGAGTCTCCACAAGATGAATGACATAGTAGTAGATAAGGATTTATGCCATACAATTTTCCCCCAAACCACATGAATCCATATGTAAAGGTGGTTATAAATAGATTTAGTGATGGATATTGAACTTTTAATCTTATATACTAGCTCATCTCCCTTAGCTATATTTATAGGAATCTTGGAAATGGACAAAGCACAAGTGTTTCCAACAATATTTTCCAACAGTTCCACGTTCCAGTCATTGATAGTCCACTAATCAGCCACTTTTCCATCCCTATTTAGTTTATAAGCAATGTGAGAGAAATCTTTTTTGCACCATACATCTTTCCATATGTATGTGAGAGAAATCTTTTTTGCACCATACATCTTTCCATATGTATGTGAGAGAAATCTTTTTTGCACCATACATCTTTCCATATGTATGTGAGAGAAATCTTTTTTGCACCATACATCTTTCCATATATATATATATATATATATACATAGTAGATGAAAGTTCTATCGTCATAAGGGTAATATCAAAAATTGATAATCATTTCTATAAAGAGCTATCCAATGAAATTAAAACGACACAAAACAGAGGGAAAAAATATCTTATTTCAAAAAACAACGTACATATTACAATAAAGCACTCTAAGATCAGTTTGAGGAAGCAAAGTATCATACAAGAGGATCTGATGCCATGTCAACTGAGAGATGCTTCAGAAAAAGCTGCCTGCAGTATAAAAATTTTTCCATTGACCTAAATTGATTGTAATTCAGCATGTCCTTAAAATTTTTGAGCCTTCTCTCGCATATCCGAGAGCTCTTAGCAAAGAGTCATCATGTTCTCCTCCATTTTTGCCATAGATACAATAGCTCATGTATCTCTTCATCTCACTGGATCTCGATCGACTGAACGAAGGAACTTTCAATGTCATTAAAACAACAAACCAATGACACATGAGACATTGAAATCCCTTCAACAACTTCCTTGAATACCTCAGGGGAAGTGGAGGTTGACAGAATGATCAATCTCACAATGCTTGCTTGAGAGTCAATTATTTTCACCTAACACTTACTCTATGTTTCTCTGGTGTTCAGTCAAACTCTCATTCAGATTTAACAGAGTTGAATCATCTGCATCATAAATTATCATAAAAATAAACTTTGAATCAGAACCTAAAAAAATTGACCCCACAAGTACAAAATAAATTCCATCATACCCAAGAACTGAATTAATTTAGACACTGTAAGCAACATTGTAAGCTCACTAGGGAGCTCTGATGAAAGTGAAGGAAACTCACTAAAAGCTACCAGAGTGGCTCGATCAGTCAGATGATCATGCACCATAGTAGGTGTTTGAATGGTCAGATTAAGCAATCATCCAGTGTGCTGAATATTCTTCTGTGTTCTGCCTAGAATCAAATTAGATGATCCCACCTACTATGATAGTGGAAGTGGGGACCTCTTCCTTTTCAAGCCAACTTTCTTTCTCCTCTCACCCTCTAGGTGATCCCATCCTTTCAAATCTCCAGAAATTGAATGAATCAAATTCTTTGTGGGAATGCCAGCTTGCGACTTAGTAAGCATGTCGATGATCTAACTTAACCAAAGCACAAGTGGCGAGCTACTCATGCAAAGAAAAATGTGGAATAAAGCATATGAGAGCATCCCATCGACCTATTTATAAAAATCAGGAGCTCCAAAGTCAAAAGAGTTTAATCATTGAGTCCATAATTATAATTGAATTTGATCTAATTTTTTATTTAATTCTTTTTATTTTTCTTACAATGTTGTTTTCAAGAAATAAGATAATTAGGAAACTAAAATATTTACATAAAATAGTGTTAGTACAGATCTCACAGGGATCCAACAACCCAAAACGAGAAAGCATGATGAAGGAAGATCCCTTGTGAGAAGATCAAGGGGCCCATCAAGATAGTCAAACCAAGCTAACCAGTAGGATGTTTGAACATTTAACGAAGGTAAAGCCGACTTAATACAGAAGCTTATACCACAAAAGAGCTTACCCGGGGGAAGGGCCAGTTCCACAAAGCATTTTCGACCATCCAGCGGAGGTCAAATGAATTCTTACCAAAGATGAGATCTTTGAGCCCACCAAGTTGAGTGAGCCGAGCTGATCGAGCCCTACCAATCAGGATAATCGACCGAGCCTAGCAGACCAAGCTCAGCAAACCAAGCTGAGATGACCAAGCTAAAAAAACAACCCGATGATGAATCATCACTTGTAAAATACCTAAAAAATGCAATGTAAACCCAGCCTAGATGGGGACAAAAATATAATATTACAATTATACTAAATACTCAATAATGGGGGAAGTATTTATTGTAGAGAGCTCTCTGCCTTTTTTACCATTCATTTGAGATAATATAAATCAACTAGTGAAATCTTCTCTCTTTCCATTTCATTTTTTATTCTCCTCTCACATTCTATTTGTTAGACATGATTCACAAAATTTTTGAATTCAACATTTAGATATATAAATTCAAAAATTTTGGTTATATATGCAAGAATATTGTTGCTAGAATCTAACCCCATCTTGGGAAGCTCATCAGCCCAAATCAAACTGCTTTTGTAAAGGAAAGATCAATTGCTGATAATGTTTTATTGGCTCAAGAACTCCTGTTAGACTTAGATAAAGCTTGCAGAGGAAGGAATTTACTATATAAACTGGACACTATGACAGTATTTGTTGGGAATTTATCTTAGATATTTTGAAGGCCAAATGATTTACAAGTGAATTTTGTGATCTTATATCTAGATGGCTCAAACACAATGCTCGCTCTATTCTTATTAATAGTCAAGCTTGGGGTCAGTTCACTGCTACCAGGGGCATTCAACAAGGGGATCCACTCTCTCCAACCATCTTCATACTAACATTGGATTATCTTTCCAGAATGCTTGATAGTTGCCTTATCTCCAACTCCTATTCTAGGTATCATCACAGATCAAATATAACTATATCTCACCTGGTTTATTCTGATGACATAATGATTTTTTCAAGAGCTATTAAAATGCAGTGAAGAAAGTTTCCAGGTGTCTTAACCTTTTCCAACAACATTCAAGAATGCAATTCAATACAGGAAAATGCAATGTTATTTTCAGCAAGGATACCTCCTCCATCAATAAAAATTGGATCCTAGATTAAAACAATTTCTCTGAAGTCTTAACCCCTTTCAGATATCTGGGTGTTCTTCTTATCAAAGGAAGAGCAAAGCAAATTCAATTTAATGAGGTATTGGGAAAGCTAGATGTCAACTGTCCAACTAGACCTATTCTTTTCTATCTAGTGGAGGTAGAATCACCTTTCTCAAGAGTATACTCACTACTTTCCCCTCCTACATCCTTCAAATGACCACAATGAAGAAAAGTACCCAACTGCAAATAGAAAGGCTATTCAACAGGTTCCTTTGGTCAGGTCATAGAAAACAGTTCCACTGGGCCAGTTGGTAAAAGGTTGCCAAACCAATTACTGCTGGAGGTCTGGGGTTGAAAGGTTTGAAACAATTACAACATGTGAAGCTTTGCAAGATATGGATCAAGTTTAGGCAACATGACTCTTTATGGGCCAAATTCATGATGGGGAAATATTGTAGATCCATCCACCCAAATCTGATCAATAAAAAGATATGTGACTCTAAGATATGGATCAACATGCTGAAAGTAAAAAGTTTGGCTGAAGACCATTTCTTCTGGGACCTTGGACAAGGCAATATTCATTTTTGGTTGGACCACTGGTGCCCAAAAGAGATGTTGCAACCCATCTATACTGACATTAATCAAAACCTCAGAGTTGCTAATTGCTGGGAAGGGGATCAATGGTCCTTGGATAAACTTCAATTCTGCTGGAAGTCTCTTCTGCTATGAACATCTCTACTGTGCAATTTGATAAAACCAAGCAAGATAAAATCAAATGGAAAGCAAGTTCCAATCACAACATCACAAAGTCAATCTACCTCAAACTAAATAGATGGAATGAGGTTCTCTGGGGAGGGTTGGAACAAATGTTTATCCCCTTCTATCTGATTCTGCTGCTGGAGGATTTTCCAGAAATTAATCCCAACTGATGACATCCTGAAGTTGAAGGGACTGAGAGGCCCATTTAAATGCTACTTATGTCAGGTTGCTGAGGAAACTATCTCTCATATGTTTTTTTAATGTGGTTTCTCACAACAAGTTTGGAGAGAGCTCACAGAGCTTCTTCTGCTGAACACACTAAACTTACAATGGTTTAATCTGGCTTTTTGTTGGAACAGCTGGAAGGTAGCCAAGGCTGGCCCCATACCTTTTATTGTCTCTTGGTTTCTCTGGATGGAAAGAAACCACATCAAATATGAGGAAGGTAAAGCCACTGCTAGCAAAGTGGCTTGGAACTGTCTTTCTTACCTGCTTAAATTGATCAAATATAAGTCTTTCCCCTAGATTTGCACTGTAAAAATGGCAGATCCTATCTCATTACCCAAGATAATAAAATTACATTGGAAAGCTCCCTCCCAACCCCTTCATCAAGGTGAATACTGATGGCAGCTACTCCGACCTTGGAGCTGGGATGGGAGGAGCGTTCAGGAACCAAGAAGGCAAGTGCTTACTTTGGTTCTCTTCTCCTATAATGGCTTAAGAAGCTCTTGAGGCTGAATTGATTGCAGTCTACTGAGCAATTAAAATGGTTAAAATGTCCAATTGGTTCCACCTATGGGTGGAGGTGGATTCCACAAGACTGGTGATGCTATTAAATGATACTGAAGCACACTCCTGGAAAATATCTCAAAGCCTGCAGAAGATCAATACTGTCAAGTCATCTATGCTGGTCAAAATTTCTTTTGTTTACAGGGAAGGAATTTGTCCTGATAACTGGCTTGCAAGAAGAGGGCTCTCCACTGCTGAAGCAAAAGTTTCTTCTCTTATTTCTTTTCCTCTTCTTTTTCTATTAGAGAGTGAACTATTAAAGGTTCCACATCTAAGAATTGTACCTGATACTTTAATGGAATAGAAGTCTTTTTCTTTAATATATATATATATATATATATTCTTAAAATTTATCTATATTCTTAAATTTTTATAATTTATTTAATTTTAGACAGGTCGGTTGATCATTTCGGGTCAAGAAAATTCGAACGCATGGAAGGTTGTGTACTAACATTATAAAATATTAATATAAAAACGCTTCAGAAACATGCCTTAAAAATTGGACAAAAATAGTATAAATATTCTAAGCGTGGTTGTTGGCTGGTGGTTCATCATCAATAATCGGGTTAAGCTGGCAGGGCCGTGGACTGCTCATTGGAATAAATGGCAACTTTAAGTAGTTATATATTAAATCATTAAATTTTAATGTACTTATATATTAATGTTTATTTTTAATGAAACCTAATTGTTTTTTAAATTAATGGGCTACTAACTATCTTTGTATCTAAAGATTAATATAAATGATAAATTAATAATTATCATTGATCATTCAAACATTATATTAATGAACTTTTTTGTGCACTAGGGGCTGTTTGGCTGCAGGAAGGATTTAGACTTCATTTGGCGATGCTTCACCCTTGAGAAAAGTCCTTCTAAGAACAACATTGCAATAAGTGGCGTTATGAAATTAAAATCTGTATAATAATAACCGTGTAATTCAAGTATTGTGATCTTTTTTTTAAGAGCACGGAAACATGGCTGCGGTAAACCCTAAAACCCTAAACAAATGCGGTCGACGCAACTCTCAATAATGGAGATACACCAAACAGGATCTTCGCATGCCATCGTCGTTCTCTCCAACACAATGGAGAGACATGCCAACCTAATACGGACTCTTAGTAGGACTTAGTAAATCAAGTTATCTTTAAATCCACCACTTTGCTGGATTATTAAATTCAGACTTAAAATGAATCGAAGGCAAAATGCGGACCTTAAATCCGAAATTTCATAAATCCAAAAAACTTTTGCCCTTTTTCGTTTGACTGAATTTAGTAAATCCCGGCGACAAATCCTGTTAACAAGGCACTACTAAACATCCCCTTATAATGAGAGAGAGAGAGATAGAGATCTAAATCATCTTAGCAAAACACAATAATGTGAGCACAAAATCAAAGGGTAAAAAAAGTTGGAAGATAACCTGAAAAGTTATAAGTAATAACTTAAGGGAAATTAATTCAAATTAAGTACTAGAGTTGAACTATAAAAACATCATCATTTCCTATACTTTAAAAAAAATTAATGCAAAGCAAATAAAAGATCAAGATATCGCTTCCTTATTTGGATATGAATTAAAGTAGGAGTGTTGTTGGCTTTATTTTTTAGCATGAGATTTTGAATGTTGTGTAGATTCAAATTTTTAGTTAAATAATCAAATATGACATAAAAAATAATATACTCTCAAGAGAGATAGAAGTATCACTTTACGATAGGTTTAATTATCTAAATTAGGAAATTTTGGATATTTGCAATGGTCTACAATTACAATCAACAAATATTTCTCCTATCTAATATGATGATTCGATGGGATTTAGATTAATCTAAGGTCTTAAACTTTCTATAAGGGCAAACCCCTATAATAAGGGTTATTTTATATGCATGATATTTGTACACACTTGAATGTTGTAATTTATGCAATTTTGTTTTGGTTATGAGTTTCATTTAATTTTGAAAAAGTTAAGTTAAAGTTGTTTATTTAGTTCAAGCATAGAATGTAGTCCTTAGACGAGCGTACCGATAAATCTAGGCAAAAGCACAAACAAGAAGATCAACCAAAAATGTGGGCAGATCTATCGATCAAGCACAAGGACAGACAACGGATGGGCGTCAATCTTATACCAATGTCACACTCATTAGTTAACATTATATGAACCATTGTTGTTGGTTTAGTTGATGTTCATCTTTTTCTTTATTGTTCGTCCTCTTTTAGATGGTTCAAATGTTAATAGTTAACCGACCAAAAAATACCCCAACTTTATTGCATAAAGTAAACCTTAGGTTACTACAATAGCCTAATCATTTTTAATTACAACAACCCAACAAAATATAGTTAGCACATTTTAAGCTTACTATGGCAGACTAGAAATATGTAAAGAAAATCTACCACAACCTAGTACAATAGAGAGTCCCTTGTCCTAGCAAGAGTCTAGCGAGAAAATTAAAGCAATCATAACATAAAATCTATGTACTCCTACGACATCTAAAGGGTTGGTGTCTTATGACATCTAGTAAGTGAGTGAAATGGTGAAGTGAGAAGGTTTATTAAGGACGACCCTGGTCAAAACTCACATGGAGTTTCGTTGTCCTGGAGCCTTTGGTTTTGGATTCACTTAGTTAGGAGAGGTGGTTAGCCTATCATGACTGGAAAATTCTTGTTAGCATTGATGAGTTGCATTGTCCAAGAGGTCTTCATAGATTCGAAGGTTGACCCAGACGTTGATTATTATTATTGTTCAAGGTGCATTCAGTTTTGTTAGTTCATTAGGGGTTTACTTTACGTCTTTTAGCTTTCAAATTTTATTGATTTAGTGATTTTTATCTTGTTTTACTTTTACTTTACTTTTAATCAATTTGAATTTTACTAGGATTGTCTTTAATTGGTTTGATTTTTTCACTAGGATTGTCTTTATGACAAGATCTCATGGATCTGTCGTCCTAGGATCAATAAAGCCTGTGATCTATTTCGTTGTAAGTAATAGGAAGAGTCTTTGTTAGCAACAATGAGTTACCTCATCCAAGACTTCCTCACAAATCAAAAATTGGTTTAAATATGTTTAAGTTTAAGTTTACTGAATTACATTTTATGGTTCCCTTTAAGTTTTGGTGAGTTAAGAGTTTTACATGTGTTATTTGATTTTCAATTGGGTTTAATTTTTAAGATTTTTTATATTGATTTGATATTTTAATTATTTGTAAATTTCTTAGTGAAAGTTTCACTTGATTAGATTTTTAGTTCACAGAGGATCTTTGTGAAAGTTCATGTCCTTGACTTGACCCACTTTGTCTTGTGGTTAACAATTGTTGTTTGTATTATGTTTTAGAATAATTAGATAACAATTGATAACTTACTTTTAGATGTGTTGTTCTTAATTTTATGGGTTTAAAAAATGAATTGGTCACTTTGATTAATTTTATTAGAACATGTATCAAATTATTTTAATTTAAAATTTTAAAAGTTGACCTACTTTGTCTTGTGGTTAACAATTGCTTGCATTGTTTTTAGAATAGTTAATTAATAGTTTATATCTTATTTTTAGATGTGCTGATCTTAATTTTATGAGTTTAAATATTGAGTTGGTCACTTTGTCTAATAACTATTATGATTGATTTTATTAGAACATGAGTCAAATTATTTTAATCTAAGATTTTAAGAGACATTAAGGGTGCATTTGTGATTAGGGAACCTACAAATGTACTTTCAGGTTAATCTGTTTGAATTATTATGAAGCTTATCATTTAAATTTCATGGTTCAAAAAGGTTATTATGTGTTTGAGGGTTTATTTTAGTTATAGTTTTGTTAAGGTTGCCTAATTAATTATCTATATTCATGTCATGAATTTTGTCTTTCAAGGTTTAGCCTTAACGTTAAGGGGTACACTGGTAATTTGGGATAAGTATGACTCCTCATTCTTTATTAAGCATGAGTTTAGTTAAGCTTAATCATGAACTTGTATTTGAGTTTCAAAGGTTTAAGATCTTAAAAATATTTAAATTACCTTTAGAGTAAAATTTGTAAATTAACAAATTCTCTTGGGTTCAGTTACATTTTAATAAGTTTTAGATTTAATGGTTTCCTAATTTCATTAAAAAGTGAATTAATGTCTAACATCTCTTATTTAACTTAGTTAGATTGTTGAATTGTAATTAGGTGTAATTTTCACATTTTGGGTTAATTACAAATTACCCCTTTTAAGAAATTTTATTATCTAACTTCTTAACTGTCTTAATTAATTTTAATTTTAAGGTTATTAGATTTTATTTAAGGTTTTAGAGTTTAATCATTTTATTTTTCAATTATTTATTTAGAGACAAAGGAGCTAAAGACCAAAATTCTCAACTATAAATTTACCCTCAAAAGATTTTAGGAAATTTTTAATTTACGGAGGTTAAAATTACTAATTTAATTGGCAACCCTTTGTTTTTAATTTTCTCTTTAATTTCCAATCAAATTTGCAGTTTTTTTTATTATTATTTGTGTTTAATTCTTATAATTATTTTTCTCAAATAAATGATATTTTCATGGAAAATAAAGGTTTTCATGCTTGGAGGTGGCCTCAATTCTTGGAAAGATTAAGGAATATTTCCGAGGACAGAGACCACATTGTGTTCAATTTTCATTAATTTTTTATGTATAATTAATTTTTTATAATTTTCCTAGTATTTTGATTTTTCAATTCATTTTAGAATTAGTTATAAATTAAATTATTTAATTTTTATTTTTATTAAATTCTCCTCACTCCACAAAGTTTAGATGTATTTTAGTTTTATTTTTCGTGAATTTTATTTTTCAAGTTATGGTTTTGAAAAGGATTTTAATATTTTTTTGAATTTAATTAAATTGAAAAATTCAATTTTTTACCTAACCACAGGTCTACTAGCTCATCTTCATACACACCAAAGCCTCCACGTGTCACTCTATCGTTTGTTCTACTGTCCACACAAGTGCTAAGGTAGCATTGATCCCATGCACTTAGAGGATCTGGTGGTTATGAATGTCTTGGTCTTCACCGTCCATTTCTAATACACAGAGACAGACCACGTCGGTTCATCGTTCCTATAGGACGAGGAACAAAAAGTTATCCATGATCTAGAGCTAAAATCTCATGACCTAACTCATTAAAATTAAACCAAATCAAGCTTAAAAATACATCTAGGCCTAACGAATGGTTCTATACAATTATTCATACATGGATTTAAATTTTCTTTCACAAAGCTCCAAATATAGAAAAAAATTAAGGATTTTTGGCCACTACCTTTGCCTATGAGTTGAGTCCTCTATTGAGGTTGATAGAAAGCTTCACCTTGGCTACGCTCAACTCCAAGCTTTAATTTGATCTAAAAATAGCCCCTTATATGCTTTAAACCAGTATGTGGCTCAAATTGGTATTGGATAGGGTTAGAGAGCACGAGATAAAGGGACTTTTTTTGACAAAAAGGTTTTAAAGCTATTTAACGCTTTTGGGAGGGTTAATTTTGAGTTTTGAGGGGTTTGGGTACATGTCCATAAGAAGCCTTAATTTTGCTTGATGAAACTGAGGTGGTGTGGTAGTGGAGAGGTCTTGGAAATGGTGGGGGTGAGCCTCTTGTGTCTGTGGCATGAGTTTGGAAGCAAAATGATAAGGATAAGCTGATGGATTGGTGAGCTTGATTTCCTTGGCGAGCTCTCGGTTTGGCCTTCTTATGGCCATGAGAGGCGATGAGAAGCTCTGAGGATGCATGGGGATCCTCTGTGAACTTGCCAGAGCTTGGGAAGATCTTAGGCATAGGTTTTTCAGAAGAGAAAGGGAGCTTTTCCACCTTTAGAGATATTTTGCATGAAGAGCTCCATGGCCATAGAAGTGGCATGGGAGGAGCTAGGGTTAATTGAGGAGAGCTTATTCTTAGTGATTGAGGTAAGTTTTGGTCCAGCCTTGCTCTTCTATGAGTTGATTTAGGTTTTGACCTTAATGATAAGTGTAGGTATTTTAAATTTTAGTGTCATGTGCTTATCTTTTAGTGTTTGTCTTGGCTTTGATGACAAATGTATTTTATTTTACATTATTTTATTCCACATGTTAACAAGTTCTCTTAATGGGTTATAGTTTTATGGCTTAGTTTTAAGGTTAAGGACTTTAGGGTTTGGCTTTGGAGCATGGGCTTTTGGGCTTGGACCTTTGATTAGGGTTTGGGTCTTTAGGTTTGGGCTTAAACTTTTAAGGTTTTAATTTTGGTTTTGGATCTTTTAGGGTTTAATTAAATTATTAACCAAAATTAATAAATTTGTTTATGAATGAATTTTAATTTAATATTTGGGCTTATTTGGTGTGTTGAAATTTTGGCGATCATTACTATATATTTAGAGTTTTGGGTTTGAAATTTTGATTAAGATTTTAATTCGTATTCGTTATATTTGGTGAATTTGGATGTTTTTTATTTTAAATTTTCTTATGGTAACTGGCTTAATTAATTATTTAATTTTCTTTTTTTTTGGTTGATTTGGATTTAGATTGGTTTTATTTTAGTTTTATTTGAATTTATGGGTTCAAATCTTTGGTTGTTTAGAGTTTAATTTTAAATTTTTAATGAAGGTTGAATTTTAACTTTAATTTGGGTGTATTTAGCTTTATATTTAATTTTTAGTTGGTTATTTTGGGAATTTTAATAAGTTTTAAATTTCAATTTAGGTGATTTTAATTTTTTTTCTTTTAGTTAATTTTTGTGATTTAATTTCCTTTCAATTATTTAATTTTTATGATTTTAACTTTCTTTTAGTTTAATTTTGATGTTTTTCACGATCTAAATTTTAGGGCTTCTATTAGGAGGTAAACCTTACTTTAGTCGAAAATTTGCCTCATATTCAAAGGGTTTCTTTCCAAACCAAACTAAAAGGTCATCAGGCCTTAGGGGTGCAAAGCGAGCTACCAAAAGGGAAATCTAAGGGTCTATTTGGGGTAGCTGCAGATGTTTGAAGAAGCAGCTGTCAAGGTGCTAAAGATGAAGCTATTGTTCAAAAAATTGTTATGGATATTACAAAAAAATATATTTTTTTAAAAAATTGAGATCACAACTTTCTAGCAGCCACCGTCGGTAGCCAAATTTGGTGAGAAAATGCAGCTTTCAACTCCAACTTTTTGAGAATGCGGGCAAAACACAGTTTTGCCAAACAGGAAATACTTGGGTGCGAGACCGCACCACCACCGCACTGCTGCCTTAAATACACACTAAGCTTCTAGGGTCAAAGGATATCATAGGGCCTTTCCACCCTATCGAAAGCAAACATGGGCTTTAATGACTGCACCCTAAATCTCCAAACCAAGGGTTAAGGATTTGTGGTCTAGAATATGAAACTCTAAATAATAAAAATTTAGTTGGAGTTCTATATTGGTTTTTTTCCCATCACTAGTCATCTAAGGGTGTCATTAGGAATTCAAGGGCTAGATCCTAGGCTCTTAGAGAGAGAATGACCTCATTTAAAAATGAGTTCAACAATTATCTTATGTAATTCTCCCACATACAACTCAAGTTAACATCATGCTTGACACTTAGAAACTAGAAAGGCACAATATGGGAGTTATGATAAATATCCAATAATTTTTAAATTAAGATAATTACCCTTCACGATTTCAATTCTAAATTAAAAGTAAGATTTGTTATTTGATTAACCACTAATCAAATTTATATTTTGGATATCAAGCATGTCTTTTACAGTTAAAGATAGAGTGATTTTATTTTATTTTCAAAAAATCTATTATATCATTCATGTTTAAGAAATTTAGGATTACAAATATAATTTCTCAACCCAAAAATAAATAAATAAATAAAGGATTGCTTGCATGACTTTTGTATGGTGAGTGAAAGGTATTAAGGCCATTTGCCTTAAAAGTGCATAAGCCATCACTGAAATGCTTGAAGACCAACAAAGGAATTAATACTTGAGAAATCACTTTCTAAATCAATTCTAATTGTATGAATGGGTGTCACAAAAATTATCATCATGAATCAATATTATTTTTTGATAAAGCACAAAATAATCACATTTTGTTTAGTTAAATATAAGGCAATCAATAAAAAAAATAATGGAGTATTACAAAAATTACCCTCCACTTAATATTAAATATAATAAAGTATGAAGTGATGAACAAGACACAATTCAAAGTTTAGTGAGGGCACTAAAAATGGCAAGGATCGTGGATGAGGAGGCATGTCGACCTCACTTTTGGTTGAAGTATAGTTTCCTCCTTAGTAGCCTAGGGTCTACCCATAAGAATTTCTTGTTGACTATTCCTAGATGACTAGAAAAGGAACCCTCACAATTAGAAATTTTACACTCTTCTTTGCTCAACTTGAAGTTCCACATGTTGGTCCTAACCTCTAGCACTTAGTAGGTGGGGTCAATATGAGGGAGCTCAAGGAGAGTCCTCATAGGATGGTCAAGCCTTAGGACTAACCCTGGGTGCTCTGGTCTTGGTTATGCTAGCTTGCACATACTACACTTTCTCACACACCCCAAACCTTAAGACACCTTCATTTGGTCTCCTGACTCCTTTTAGAAAGCTCATATGGATGGACCCAAACCCCTTGCTCTTGGCTAAGAGGGTTAGTACCAGCACATTGAGCATCCAAAATGAGTCCTCTTATGGCTTCTATTGGTTTGACATGGCTTCATGGCTTACTTGTCCATCCTAGCCCAAAATCATCAAATTACCAAAATACCCTTACAACCCTAATTTTTGCCAAAGTTCCCAAAATTGTCCAAAACACCCAAATTTGTCCAAAAGTCATCTCAAATCATTGCCCAATACCTAAATTGGCCAAAAGTCACCAGAATTCCAAAATTTCTAAAATACTCCCAAATTTGCCAAAAATTACCAAAATGCCCCTCATCACCCAAAATTTTAAAAAATTCCAAAATTATCACAAATATTCCCTATTTCACTTTTTAACCATCACATTGACCCAATTTGGCCAAATTAATATAATTTGACCAAAAGCCCTAAATTGCCCTTAAAGGCCCAACTTCCCCAAATTAGCCCCAATCTTGGCCCAGTTAGCCCCAATCTTGCCCAATTTCAATTTCAAACCAAAATTCAATATTCCTAATACTAATTGAAACCAAATAAAAGCCCAATTTGACCCAATTGTAAGCTTAATTTCACCCAAATCAAAAAGCCCAAATTTTGACCATATGTCCAAATCCACCAAATTGGCCTTCTAATTCAATTCAAAACCACTTTGGATCCTGCTCAAATCCTTCATGATAACTTCCTACATTAAATTGAACATTTGGTTGGCCCAAATTTGGAGCCAATTCAACCTCAGCCAATTCAACCTCAATTTTAATCAACCTCAATTTTAAAAGCCCAAGTCTTTAAGTCATTCAAAAAGTCCAATTTCAATCAAAAGCCCTCATGATAATTTGTCTCTTCATCATCCATTTCATTAAAATCATTCCCTAAGTTTTAAATTCATGATCAAATCATTCCATATTATGCCTCATGACAAACACCACCAAAATATCCCGTAAAATCCAAAATCCTTTTTCATGCAAATTGACCAAGCCAAGGAGAAGCCATGGAGCCATCTCCATGCCACATGTAAGCCATATGAGTCATGCTCATGTCACCATGCTATCTTGAGAAAAAGGAGGAACCTATTTAGTTTTCCCCTCACAATTGATTAACCACTCCCATGACTCACTGAAGCACACCATTCGCCCTAATCCACTTGGATGGGGACTTCACCATGCTAACCCAACTGAACCACCTGATTTCCCTCAGCACCCAAACATTCCTTGGTGGATGAGCCCAACCCCAAATCATGTCTTGACCCAAATTGACCCAAAATGACCCTTACCCAATCCTATTTTAATTCAACACCTTCACACATGGCCAACCTCAATTGAATTCACCAAAACCAAGCCCTGACCTCCCAGAGTCAGGCAGTGACTTGAGTGTGGTTGACCGACCACCTTGGCTGTTGGAAAACCCAAACCCAAAAACTCCACCTTGGCTAAAACTCAAAATTAAACCCAAACAAGTGGCTCATTCCAATTGGATTGCGGCCCCTTTCTTACCTCCGCCTAAGCATCATTCTTCACCCACTGGCTAGCCATGGTGGCCTCTCCTTCCCCCTCTATTTAAACTCACCCTCCACGGCCAAGGGAGGAGAGCTTGAAATTCCTTGGGGAGACTCTACAAAATTGTTCCCAGAGCTTCTTGAAGACCCATTGAGTTTAATCCAACCATCCTCCAGCCCTCAAATCCACTTCCTGAGCTCAATTTTGGAGCTCAAAATCAATTCCAAAATAGGAAATCTCACTAGACTCCATCAAATTCAAATTAATTGCACTCACACTATCCCCTGAGTGAGAGAAGAAGATCCCACATAGAAGCCCCATCACCAGACCACCCTAAGGTAGACTTTGATCAACACCTCAAATCAGCCTTGGTCAAAATCATGCCTAGGCATTTCACCACAGCTCAAGGCTTCATATAGGAGCTCTTTGGACTCAAGGAAAGCTTTTGGAAGCACTCAATCAAGGCCACACCACTTGGGAAAATATATTGAACTATCTCCCTAAACCGAGCTTCTATTAATTCTCCATGCTCATAGACTTAATTAACCGTATGTATATGTTCTCCTTGTCAAGACGAGTCTATAGGAACAAACCACACTTAATTTGATTAAGTATCAAGATAGATATTAAGGTTTGAAGTTGGACGATTCTCGAGCTAAGGATTTGGGGACGATGAATAGATGTCATTCGTTTTTGCATGTATTGGACGGACGACCGAGATTATGCTGGATGGAGTATTTGTGCGTGAACAGTGGGCTGAGTCAGCGTTGACTTGGATGACAACGTCGAACCAGAAGATGTCAAGTGGAGCTTCGGAGCCGCCGTAGGTTGATGCGGCGTCGCGCTGGATAAGTAGAAAAATAGGGATTTTCTTTATTTATGTAATGCCTAGAACTTCAAAAATTCATATCTTGGTGTAGAAAAATCACAAAAATAAAATAAAAATACTCTCATGCTCAGTGAACAGAGGAGAACAATGTGAAAAATTTTCATGTCTATTTGATGTATGTAAGATTTTTAATTAATTAAAAAGTAGTTTTCTTATTTGGATTCTTCATTTGCATCGACACTTCATCATGGCATGGAACCATGAGGCTTTTGATGTCTTTATTGTTGGCATCTCCCCTGATTTTTCCAAGGTCAGGAGGCATTTCTAACTAGATATCTCTAATTTTCAAGTTAATGGCTCCTATTTTGGTATAAAATTTATACTAATTAAAATATTAATTATAAAAATATAAAACTTATTTTGGTAGGTTCATTGTGGTTAGAGAACTCTAGGAAAAAGATAAACTTGGTTTAACTCATTAAAAATAATCCTAATTGTCACCAAACCCCTAAAAATGAAATTAAATTAAATTGGAGTAAATATAAATGTAAATTATATAGAAATTATTCTCCACTATAATTTAATGACAGAGGAGCTCCTCATAAAATTTAAGTCAATTGGAGTTAATTTTATCACTAAAATGGATTAATCAGGTGAAATTGCATTTTCAGCACTAAAATAATTATAATAATTAAAATACAACTCAAAAAATCACCAAATTGACCAGAGTAACCTAAAAAAAATAAAAGTGTAATTAAAATAAACACTTCATTTTTTAGCTATTATTAAGCATTTAAATAATTAAAAATTAATTTAAAATCATAAAAATTCTAAAGTTGTAAAAGCACACTAAAATGTCACATTTAACTTCATGATCACTTGGAACCAATTAAAATAATTTTTCTAATTTTCTAAGTCAAGATATTAATTTTTGAAGGCTTAAAAATAAATTTTCTTTAATTTTTCACTAAAATAATTTTAATAATAAAAATATAAATCACAAAGATATGAAATTTATTTCTATATTAAATTTATTTCTTTGGGATCCCTGGACTCAGAGAGATTTAAGAAAAATATAAAACTTAATTTTCTACTTAAATAATATTTTATATTTAATTATTACTTAAAACAAACAAATAATTACTTAAAATAAACAAATAATTCTAATAATTAAATTAAACCTCTAAAAATTTTGAACTCGAGGTGAATCTCTAATAATTTTCTTAAGGAAAGAAGTTTTGTTTTGGTTGAGTTATTGGATTTTCATTGAAAATCCTTAATTTTGCATTAAAAAATAAAAAAAAAATTAAATAAAATCAGAAAAATCACATTGTATCCTCTGATGTTTTAATTAACCCATGGGTAGGGTACCATAAAATTTCAAGGTCATTTGCATTAAATTTGATAAATTATGAAGTGTTAGGTCCTTAGGGGTAAAATGGTAATTTTGAAGATTTGGCCTTAACCAATATTTAGGCTTAATTAAAATGAAAAAATGGGTAATGAATGATCTTAATTAACATGATTAAATGATTGAAACCTAAAAGGGTAAGCGGTAGAAACCAATCCCATATTTGTCACATTAAAGGATATATTGACAATTTTCATAAATTACTTTAATTTGGAAGATAATGAAAATTAAATGATCCTTAAGGTTAGGAGTTGACCATGGAAGTTAATAATTCATTAATTCAATACACTTTAATTGGTTTTCAAATGATAATGCAATACTCTGATAAGAATCGCACTTGCATATTTAACTTTTCCTAAAATTGCAAATATACCAATTAAGTCTTAAGGGCTTGGTAGTGAGCTAGGATTAATCAAATTTAATTAATATGGATTACAAAAGATGATAAAATTAGTTTTAAATATATTTGAAGCATTACAAGCCTAACTTTAAGAAAAAAATCAAATCGGCTAAGCTTCTTAATAAATTCAATTTGCCCCCTAAAGACCTCCACCCACATAATTTATAAATAAAGCAACAAGTGATAATTACCCCCATCCTTAAGGTTGGCTAGAACATCTGTTCATTGAGCATAAGGGTATGATAAGGATGATTTATTAAGCAGTAAAATGAGTTTAAACGAACTCAGACTTTTCAAGAGATTGTGAGATGTCCGAGGCCTAGTCCCTGGATCTTTCTCATACTCTTTTGGATATCTTGAAGTACGATTAAACTCATTATGCCTTGCCTGAGAAATCATCTATGCACTTAAATAAATAGGACCCACCAAGTTATGATATATGATTCGGTAGGCTTGTGACGAACTTATCTATAGGTTTTACTTTTCTATAAATTATAAATGTTTATTGCAAAAGATACTAAAGTTTCAGTTGGAGGAACAAGAAGACTCGATAGACACACTTTCATAGTTTGCAATACCTTCTTTTCCTGTACTTTCTTTACTGTATTTTTCATGTTTATAAACTTGCATATTAAATAATAATGTCACTCTGCATGTCAATACCATAACCTTTAAGATAGCCACCAAACCTGAAACCAAACCTAAAATCAAAACAAGATAAAATCCACCACCGCAACAGTCAAAATATAAGATAACTCAAAATTTAATCACAAACAAAAAAACAAAAATTGCAACTAAATTAAAATGTTCCTATCGAATAATCGGAAATCCCTTAAAGGAGGTAATCTATGGTTGCTAACACTATTTCCCACAGTTTAAATGACAGAATGAAACTCATTGAGTCAAGTTTATTAAATTCATTTAGATTAAGTGAATCCAAAAGAAAAAAGTGGTGTCAGAACGAGGGAATCGTATGATCCTAACCGGTGTCGCTCTAATCAACTTTAACGTCCCCCATAACATTTAAATGACTATAACCATAGGGAACGTTTGATTTGACATCAAAACTCAACACATTAAAAAAATTAAACTTGCTACGACGAGGAGCTTGGAGCTAGCATTGTGGGCAGTACGACCATCTTCAACAGCAAAACATGCCTATATCAGCTAAACCATTCTTTAGAATTAAACAACCAAGTCATAGGACTTTGAGGTTGTTTGTTGATGCAACATAAATCTTTAACTTATCTTTAGGCCTTTAGATAGCTCGGTTATGCAATTTAAGCCCTAACTCGCTTTAGGATTCTGTTTTTATAGATACATAGCTTGAGGTGTAGTGCTCTTTCATCTAAACTATGAAAGATATGGAATCAATTTGATTTCATATTTTTCTAAACTTAAATATATATATAAATTAAATATCCCTTCGAAGCGGGCGACAGGATTCTGCGACCGACAGCTTCCACAAGACGACCCCCCCTCCCCCTAAAATTGTGCTAACAAGGCATTACAAGCTTAAGATGAAAAACCAGGTGGTATTTTTGGCAGCAAAAGAATTTTCATAACATGATTATAGCTCTAAATTTTTTTATGATTCAAAGTTCAAAATGGTCCAAGTTAATAAAATCATTATTTATTTATTGATTTTTTATAGGGGTATTGTGGTCCTCATACAAAATTTGTTGAAATATTTCTCTTATTAACAATTCATAAACTAGACCATGACTTTCCAAAAAAAAAAATAGAAGCTAAAAATTCTCATAACTAGGTTGGCAAGGCAAATTAAGGACAACTAATTATGGTATGTTTGTAAAAAAATATTTACACTTATGATATCTTCAATTGATAACACATCCATAACAACCTATAAATTTTGATGAAATGAATCTAATAAAATTGATAAATCAAAATTTCAATGTTCATATTAATGAAAATATTATTAAAATATATATCATTTGATCAAGTTTAAGGTAATCCAAAAGTGACACTGAATATCTTTTATATCAAAATTTTTATTTTCTTAAATATGTCATTTGCTATAGAATTACTCCTAAAATGAATGTTTGTGGCTAGAGAACATAAGAACTCTAAAAAGTCATAACCATATCAAAGAAATTGCATATAAATGTGCAAAATATTGCATGATTGGACACCACCGCCTCGATGCTTATCACAAAGATGTGTATGGTGAATCTTTTAGTGACCCTTGAATCATCGAAATGTCAAAAACAATAGTGGTTGTTTCCCTTCTCTTTGTTGCACCTAAAATGAGGGTAGTAGACTAATTATCAAGAACAATTATTTGTATTCTTGGTATTTAATTTTGTCAAAGGAACTTTTGTTGCAAAATAGTTCTTTTTTGTTATTATAGTTTTTACAATGTTATAAATTTGTTTAATATTAGAATTATATATTTGAAATGAAATTAGTAGTGGACTGTTATATTTGGAAGGCACACTTAAGGGATAAAACACGTCAAAAAAGGAAGAGAGAGAGAGAGAGAGAGCAGAGAGTTGAGTAGTCAACAGCAAAATTTAGCAACCTTTATTCATGAAATTAACCTCTATTTATAGGAATGGAGAAAGTTTAACATATGAAAATATGTCTATCTATTATGCAACCATTTATCACGTTATTTAAATAATAACCATGTGAATGGATTAAAAACTAAATACAAAAGTATTCATTATGGTTTGCATGTTAGACATACAACTTGCAAACTTCTACAGGGAAATTTACAAATCTATATGTAAAAATATAATTTTTGTGTGGATTTTTAACTTAAAACCCCAAGCCTTTGACTATAAAAATTTATATATATATA
>NW_018164566.1:118096-120740 GCF_001263595.1 Phalaenopsis equestris
TATATATATATAGAAAAATACTATAATCTTACTTGGATAATTTATATAAAGCTTAAGAAAATGTTTTGGAAAAGTAAGTTCAAGGAGATGATGTTTTTCTTAAGAAAAGTAAATTTAGTTTTCAAGATTTTTAAGAGGTTTTTTAAAATGATTTTTAACAAAACTTAATTATTTAAAGCTCTTGTAGTTGGTCTTTTAAAAATCAAGTAAGTTGTGCATTAAATAATTTTTACATCTAGAGTTATAAAATGTGTTAAACATAGCTTAAAAAAATACAACACATTTAATTTAAAGTTGTCTTAAAAAGAATTAAGTTGATTTTTTAGAATATAACATTTTTTGTTTTTATAGAAAAAAATTATTAATTAGTAAATATTTAATTAAGATTATTTCAAAAGGAAGTTAGGTTAGTTTTTAAAATATACCACTTGTTTATGTTGAAACAGGTTTATAAGTTAGAGCACATTTAATTTAAGGTATTTTAAAAGGGAGTTAGCTTGGTTCTTAAAACATAACACTTTTGGTATTTATTTTTTAATCTTTAATATTAGTTTTTTAATGAAAAATAATTATATTAATTAGAGCATATTTAATTAAAGTTGTTTTGAAAGAGAGTTAGGTTTTTTTTTATCAAAGCTTATTTAATTATGTGTGTGTGTGTGTGTGTGTGTGTGTCTGTATGTGTCTGTGTAAGAGCACATTTAGTTCGATGTTTTTTTTTCTTTTAAAAAAAATGTTATTTCTATTCATTGAAAATTTTGAGTAGTTTTTTAACCTATATTTTTTAAAATAAGTAAATTATTAAAACCTATAATATGAGTTTTATCAGCAGTATTATCTTAGACCCACAAAGTTGCAAACCCTAATTAAATTACATAAAAATCACATTTTCTTATGAGCATCACATACGAGCATAAGTTTAAAACCATAAACATAAGTTCTAATAACATGGAATACACATATCATTATCACATAAAGTTTGAAACTCTAAACATGAGATTTAATCTCAAAGAATACACATATAAGCACTACATAAAAATTTAAAGCCCTAAATACAAGTTCTAATCACAGGGAGTATACATATAGCATCACAAAAAGTCTAAAGCCCTAAACATGAGTTCTAATCATATGGAATACACATATGAGCATCACAAAAAGTTTAAACCCTAAATTTTAGTTTTGATCTCATGGAATACACATATAAGCATCACATAAAATTTAAAACCCAAAGCATGAGTTCAAATTATATGGGCTACACATATAAGCATTATATAAAGTTTAAAACCATCAACATGAGCTCTAATTAGATAAATACACATACGTTGCAGGTTTGAGTCTGATTTGCATTAGTATTATATCAAATAATTCAACACTAAACTCACAATAATATTCCACCATTCTTCGATATTTTTTTGTCGCAAATGTGACGGTAATATAAGGGATTATATTATCAATCAATATTTTCAAACGTTAAATCAACGTATGTGTAGACTAAACAAATCTGATAGTAATACGATGCAATAACTGACGCAAATACTTTGCGTCGAAATATTTTGATGCAAAATGGATAAAAATCTCATTATCGGCCCCCGATTTGCCGGCTAAGAAAATCAAATATAAATCAGACGAAAATCCAACAATAAACTTCAAATATCTTTAGAATTGCATCTGATTTATGTTTGATATGGCTGACACAAATTTTCTTAATTCTTATAGTCTAACCACAAGGAATACACATAGAAGCATATGTACTTCTACCTTAACTTACTATTCCATACTAATCTATGTGAACTACCTTTTAATTATCAAGTAAGCCATATGGGTAAGACTAGGTTTTGGTGATGGAGAGAAGAATATGAAGGATATTTGATTTGACCAAGGTAGGAAGGAGAAGTATAATTATGGAAAGGCAGTGTGGTTCCACCAAGGGGGAGAAGAGAAGACGAGTGTGTGTGTGAGTTTGTTTTTTCAATTATGGGGAAAATGTGAAGAGAGTGACATAAATGGTAGTTTTTGACCATATTAGAAGAGGAGAAAAAGAGGGATGTAAATGGTAGGTTTCATCCATAGTAGAAGGTCAAGAAAGAGAGGGAGGAAGGGAGAGAATTTTGACCATAGTGGAAAAAGGAGAAAGAGAGGCCGTTAAATAGAGTGTTTTGACCATATTAGAAGGAGAATGAAGAGAGGGTACTAGAGAGAGGATATTAGTCATAGTGGAAGGATGAAAAAGAGAGGGTTATAAACTATGGGTTTTGGTAATGGAGAAGAGAGAAAGTGTGGGTTTGTATCTTTGGTCATGGAAAAGAGAGAAAGTGTGGAATTAAGTGAGTGTCTATTTCAATCTAAGGGAGAAGGGAAGGAGCAGAAGTGGATTGTGATAGTTTTTAGCCTAAGGAAGAAGGGAAGAGAATTTTGTGTGTGTATGTGTATTTTTTGCCTAATGAAGAAGGGAAGTAGAAGTATATTGTGGTGGTTTTCAGCCTAAGGAAGTGAGGAAGTGTGGGTGTGATGTGTGTGTGAAGGGAGAAAGTTAAGGTTTTTAATTAAGAGAAAAAGAGAAAAGGGGAGGGAAGGATATGGTGTTTCGGCCAAGGGAATAAAAGAGAAAGTGATATATATATATATACTTAAATAAATAGGACCC
>NW_018164566.1:120770-144928 GCF_001263595.1 Phalaenopsis equestris
TATATATATATATAAAGTAAATTCTAGTACATGCTTGCAAATTAAATTAGATTAGAAAGAGGAGAGAAAATTAAACCTTTTTTTGCTTGGATGAATGGGTAAAGTGAACTTCCTAGCTCTTATTTTCTTGGATAAAGGGAGGATTAAACTTCTTTAGGGTTTCGACCAAGGGTAGAAGAAGAAGAGTCGAAAAGAAATTTTAACCACTTAAAAGGGAGAGGGAAGGAAGTTTTGACCACTTTATATGAGTAAGGAGAGTATGAGAAGAGAAAGGGAGAAGAAAAAATTTGAAAGCGGGGGAGGGGTTTTAATTTTTTGACAAAGAAATAGAGGGAAGAAGAAAATGAGAGGGAAACTTGAAATGGTTGGTTTAGGTGGTCGGGGTGGTTGGAGCCCAAAAACATAACCTTGGCCCATTTATATGAGAAAAATCTGGGAAACATAATAGTGAAGTCAACTTTGATTAAGGTCATCTCCATCTCATGATATTTCAATTCAAAGATCAAATGAAGAGTTAGGGTAGTTATGGGCAAAAATTCGACCTTGACTCATTTAGCTCAGAAAAATGATGTGAGTACACTGTGAAGTTTATTTTGCTCAAGGTGAACCATATCTCAAGGAATTTGAAGTCAAAGTGTGGGCCCCACCATGAGAGGGAATTTTGATAGAATTGGTTAAATTTAATATTTTTAGCTCAACTTTACTTTAGTTAAGTTTGAGATTAATTTAGGCTCAATTCAAGTTGTTATTGGTGATTATTATTATGATTATCGTTATGATTATCCTTATTATTGCCCAAATTATCATAGTCATGATAGACTTCCAAATGAAGTTTGAATTGGGCATGAAGGGGCTCATTTGAAAGGCTTCGATAATTCAAACACATTCACATAATCCATTCTGAAAAATAACGCTTAGTTGAAAAAAGTTTACATAAGTGTGATTTTCATGCATGAAAACTCAAAGCAAAATGTTTTACTTTAAAAAAGTGTTTGATCATCATCAGACATGTTTTCATGCTTTTTATAAGTTATAATGAACATCGCGAAGCTTTCAAAATGAAATTTCAAACTCTATGATGAAAAGTAGAGAAAATGATAATTTCAAGGTTTATTTGGATTGAGTTTGTTTCTAGTTGAATTTTAGGGTTTGGTTGAAGTTGGTTAATTTTTGTTCTAGTTTAGTTTGGTTAATTTCATATTTCAGTCAGTTAGATTCCAATTTTAACATGCAACTTAGGGTTTGTTTAAAATTTAAATAAAGTGTGGTTTAAGTTATGCTTTAATCGGATTCAATCTTCTAGGGATGCTGATAAATAATTCGAGGTCCATATGAGATTGGATTAAGCCAATGAGAAGTTTTGATCACAAAAGTGAGGTCAACTAGCCTTTTTAGACAACTAAGTCACTTGTAAGCACTAACTATGGTCTATGTGGCCAGTTAATAGTGCAGCTTCCCACTACGGCCTATGCAACCAATTAACGCTCTTGCAACTACTAACTATGACATATCTGATAAGTTACTATTATAGCTTCCTAATATGGCCTCTGTTGCGAGAAGATGCTATTGAAACCACTAACTACAACTATTGTGGCCAATTACTACTTTTACCATTGTCAACTACGGCACTCATAGCCAAATATTGCTATTACAGCCAAAAACCACATATGTTGCAACCTAATTATGACTATTATAGCTTAACTACCATTGTGTATCTATAATTATCATTTTTACAATTTCATCTTCTTTAATTAAGGTAAAAAAACTTATATACTTGCAATCACATAGTAGATTCGTTTGACTGGGCTTGACCCAAGATTTTTTTCCTTTTATAGAGTTTTTTTCTTGTAAAAAAATGTCGTTGTCTCCTCCAACTACTTTTTGCTATATGTGTGCTGGAAGACAGTTAAATTATCACTCAACTCTCCCGAATCTTCTATCACACAACATATAAAAATGCTACTTTTTTTAATTCTGATAAATATGAGCCTACTACATTCAAAAATTTAATTATGATAATTCAAAAAAAATATATAAATATATTTACTTTTTTAAAATGATAATTTTTTAAATATTCTGCATGAAATATGTTTATGTGAAACAAAAACAAAACCAATTTAGCTGTGGAAGAAGGAAAATCAATTACTTTCTTTTTCAGGCCAATGTTGTGGGTTGAAGCATTACAGACAAACTAATTAAATAACCGCAGTCATTTTGTCAAGAACGTTGTTTATAGCAATGATGCATTTAATATTTGAGAATTGGAATTTTTTTCAATTTTATTTTATAAAACAAAATATATTATCAAACCATTTTTATAGAAAAATTATTTAATATTCATAATAATTTATTAATTTATATTTTTAATAGAAGTAAATAAATTAATTTTATTATCTAAATTTAATTTTTATTATTATATATACATTAATTGAGAAGAATATGAAGTATATGATTCAATTATTTATACATTTTTATAACCTCTGGAATCAATACAATCCACCTAAATCCAAAGTGGACATAGAAAGTAAGCATCAAACTAAACTGAGTTGTTTGATTCAATTTAAGTTATGATTTTTCTTATGGTCAATGTTGCATATAATGATTTAATTAAGCTCATTTTTTTCAGTTTAGATTAAATGATTCAATTGAATCATTCTCTCTTCGAGCTGCTAAACATCAAACTAGTGATCATTAGAATAAGGGTCTATTTGGAACAGCTGCAGCTTATTGAATAATTTGCTGATAAGCTGATTAAAAATAAGCTGTTGATAAGTTAGGTGCGATGACTATTAAAAATTTTTATTTTTTTGGAAGAGCCAGACCGCTGCCAGAAAGTTCTCACTGCACCTAGATAGGTGCGGTGTGAAAACGTTGATTTCGGCATTTTGAAAACGCATAAGCTGCCAAAACGCAGTTTACCCAAACAGGTAAGGTGCATTTTCAAAACGCCACCGCACAAAAATAAGCTGCCCTAAACGGACTCTAAATAACACAAACCATTCAAAAAAGACTAATTATTGTGCCAGATGATATTAAATATTGCAACAGGTGACATTAAATGGTGCTTTGTGAAAAACATCTTTAACATGTAACATTTCTTATGCATTTAATTATCTCACCCCTATACTTTCATATCTACATTTTATATCTATGCCTTCAAAATTTATATTCATTTTTTTTTTTTTTGTGAAAATAAGATAAATTAAGCAATTTAGATATAACTAATGTGATGATATCACCATAAATTGTGCTCCTAATATATTTTCCACAATATCTTTGTAAGTGAATGATTTAAAAATTTATAATTTATTCTTAATTAAGGGTTGATACTATATACAATGCAACTTCTTTGAATCAACTTATTATTATTTTTGTTTGGAAATTTACATACATACCACACAATTCTTATGTATTTACATATCTAACACCCAAACTTTCATATTTACATGCATAACCTTTTGGTTTGATAAACCCTATGCATGAAAAGTTGTAATAAAAAGTAGGTGAAAGTGATATTTTTGACGTGATATTAAAGATTTAATGCCATGCAAGTAAATATGTTAAGTTTGGGTGGCAGACATGTAAATACATAGGAATTGTGTGGTCTGTATGTCAAGCCAATTCCTTTTGTTCATGGAAGATTCATTTATTCTTTAGTTTGGTTTCACCATTCAATTTGTGCAATGGAAATAATTGTCACCAGCACCATCTTTATATTAACCATTGAAAATCATCTCTTGGAATAATATATTTTAAGAAAAAACTATCCATGAAAGAGAAGCAAAATATTTGTAATTTATAAGATAAATACCTGAAATTTGAGGAAATTTAGACAACAATAAAAAAAACAACATTTTGGATCAATTTCCTTCGCTATCATTTTAAATAAAATGTTGGTATTATAACATCGAACGCGTCTTATCATCTAATAAGAAATACCAAAAATTATTTAATTTTTATTTTATTTTTTAATGAAATCGAATAAATGACGAGCAGTTACATGAACCTTAATATTAAATCTTATGATAAAGGCCCCACAAATAGTTCACAAATAAAAAAGAATGTATGCATATCATATCATACTTCTCATTATGTTAAAAACAAAACCAGTGGGAAACAAATTAGAGCATCCCATCAAGCTCACACAAAAAAAGACCTACCAACATCTGAAAATGACATCGAAACCGCAATCAATAACCATGTTGACGTTTGCATGATAATATGCTGGTTCTAGAATCCTTATTATGATGCAAACGAAATAAAAATAAAATAAAAATGAAAACCAAGCCAGCAAGCCAAAGTAGGGCAACCCTTCTCATATATAGTTAAGCAATCACATTCAAATCATAGCCTAAATAACTAGTTTAATACTCGGGTCTTCTTTCCTTTGCCTTTATGGTGGCCTCCCTTTTGTCGTCCTCCCCTGCCATGGCAACCCTTGCCTCCTCGGCCTCTACTTGTGCTTCCTCCACCACCACCACCTCCACCAGCTCCACCACCACCACCACCTCCTCCACCACTACCACTTCCTCTACCATTGTTATCCCCTCTTCCATTGTGACTTTCTCCATCATTGTCATCTCCCATACCTCCATTGCCATCACCACCACCTCCCCCACCACCACTACCACGTCCACCACTCCCCCCGCCTCCACCACTGCCACCACCGCCACCACCCCCACGACCATTGCCGCCACCCGCCTCCGCCTCCGCCACCGCCACCGCCACCGCCACCGCCACCGCCATTCCCGCCACCAATCCCATTGCCATCGTCATGAACTGTTATGTCAGTTTTTGCGGTTGAAATGTCAAGGACAATGTCAGTAGCATTATGAATGTCAAAGCAGGAGGACATGGCGTTGTGGGGAAGTGGAAGGGAAGCAACAGAAAGGATACAGAGAAGAATCAGCCATGGGTTCCTGATCAAAGAGAACATTGCTACTGTTCTTCTTGAGATGAAACTAAGGACTGCATAATTCTAGTTTTATAGCCGTTCAATAGTGGTACTCATAATGATGACAGCTTGTATTATAGAATTCATATGTTCATAGATGGCCTCCGGCCCTCCACATGCAGCCATGCACGTGAAGTGCACTGCAAGCCATCTGCCACTCTCTCTCTCTCTCTCTCTCTCTCTCTGTTTCTCATAACCAAAAAATTGGCAAAAAATGAAGATTACTAAATCACATGCTCTTTTTTTCTAGCATGATAGTTTGAATTGGATTACAACCAAGCTGCTAGCCTTTGAGTCTCCGCAAAGAATTCAGAAAGCCTGAATCTCAGCCATCAGAACAGGAAGCACCATATAAAAGCATACCGCTTCAAGAAAAGTTGCAAAAAAAGGAAAAAAAAAAAACATAAGGCATCAAAATGTTCAAAATGACATCAGCCATCAACCTTATCCATCATATTATACAAACCTAAAAAATATACAATTTCATGAGTCACATGCCTGGCCTATACAAGGAGTTATGGCAGCTCCAACAATCCAACAGAAGCTAAATTCATGAAAACTGGAGTATTGATTAAAAGCATTATAGCTACGAGATGGTCAGTTTCTACCTATTTCTATCGACGGATGCTTGTTTGTGGTTCCAGTGTTGAGAGAATTTGCGGCATTGACATGCCACCAGATACGACAATTTCTGTAAAATGTCAGCATAATGCATTGTTAAGATTTGAAACAAAAAAAATTCTGTGATGTAGAAATTTTTTGTGACAATAACAAATGGGCACTAAGATAATCAAAAGTTTACCAATTCCTTCACGGACAGATAGATTGGGTCGAATTACATCGCATGAGTTAACCATAAACGTGTCACCAATATAGAGATGATTGGTGGGAACATACACGCAAAAGAGTTCCTCTTCACCAGAACCAGTCTGCAAATGGATGGTGTTATGTAAATGTAGAAATGAGAAGAAATATAAGTAAGAGCATGACGAGAAATTACTTAATTACAACCTACAAAAAAAACATTATAGTGCAACACATCTCATTCTTACAAAACTAACAAATTGTCATATCCAGAAATAATATCAGAGAAGAAGTGCAAAAATTATTCCCACATAAGATTACTTTGTCAAATCTTAATTAAGATTTCTGTCCATGCATGCATGCAGCTTCCCTCAGGGCTGGAGAGAGAGACAGAGAGAGAGAGTCCGTGTTTTAAAAACTAAGGAGAGAGAGAAGAGGAATCTGCAAATGTCCAGGAATTCAAGCGAATCACCTTGGAGGCATAATTCGGATAGAGAATAAATCAATCAGGCAACAGGTGTTGCGGGAAATCTTATAGGGAAGAAGATCAAATTGGTCATAAATGAAAGAGAAATATGGAGATGAATTATTCTATTACTACAAGCTTAAAATTCAACATATGAAATGGCTTTTATTTACAGGAAATAGGAGTTAATTCGTAGATACAAAAATCAAATAAAAAATAAATCTACCTGCACTGAAAGAAATAAGGATAATTAATCAAACTTTAATAAACATTCAAACAATTACAATTAAAAAATTCAAATATTCCTCTCTTTGAATGGCCAACCAGGCCTCATATGAACTTGGATTTCAAAGCAATCAAACGCTAGAAGCTTCACTTCATCTTATCAAATTCTATCTATAAGGATCCCTGTCTTCTACAAGCTTCTGGAAGGACATTGGAAGCTCCATAACATTGAGAATTCCTTTGTCCTTGAAAAAATTTCAATCCATGTTTGGCTTGAATTTAAGGGTGTCAATCCTCTTGGATTAAATAGAATAAAAATTTTGGTTTAAGTGAAGAAAAAAAAAGTTTTCAGATAATGGTCACTCCTTATAGTTTTTTTAGTTGCCATGCTTTCAATGAAAATAGGGACAATTATCTTGTAAAATTTTATGTGTAATTTTAAGTTTCTTTAATAGTTGTACGCATAACCCTTGAATTCTAATATTTTTAATTTATACTAATATTTTTTAAGCATGCCAGCTCATAAGCTGGCACATTGAGTCAAGGTTAGTTTCAATTTGATTTGTTAGTTTATCAAGTTCAGCCCGTATGCCACTTATTGACTTTAGTTACACCTATCAATCCATTCATAGCCCATAAAAAATTATATCAAGACATGGGCGGAGTATCATTTATTGATGATAATATTGTGAAAAATAAACGTGTTGTTTGAGCATATATAACAAAGAGAGTAGAAAATAGCCATTCGATGGCTAAAGAATGTGTGAATTTTAGGAAGGAAAATACTCACTTTCCCATTAAGTAAAACAATGTATGCATGTGTGTGTGTGTAGACACACACATCTGAGACTAATCCTCTTACAATTAGAGGGAAATTCAAATCATCATGATAAAAAGGAAAGGAATAAAACACAATAATGGATAATTAAGGAAGAATAATTTCTTCTCTCAAATGTAATACTAGCGGACCCACGGTTTCACAAATCATGTGCATATCAACAATCCCCCTCAAGTTGGGTTGCATACGTCACAATTCACAAACTTGCTTCTGAGATTACTAAAGTGGTAGCGAGGAAGAGCAAAGGTAAGAATATCAGCAATGGGTACTGAGTTGGGATATAGCTTAGTTGAACAACTCCTCCATTGACTTTCTCCAAGATGCAGGTGTCTGTCAATCTCTATAAGTTTAGTTCGATCATGGTGTACCAGATTCTTTGAAATACTAATGGTTGATTGACTATCAACAAACCTCTTAATAGTGTTTTGGTTCTTCATGTGAAATTCCACCCATAGTTTCTTTAGCCACATCCCTTCAAAAATTCCTAGGGTCAGGGCACAATACTTAGATTTTGCATTGTTTCTTGCCACCACAATTTACTTTTTTACTTCTCCAAGTAACCAGGTTACCTCACACAAAAGTATAGTAACATGTGGTAGATCTTATATCAATCAGTTCTCCTGTCGGCTAACATTAGTGTAGATCTCAAATTGGCGGTTCTCAGTTTTCTTGAATATCATTCCACATCCTCAAGTCATTCTTCGGTACCCCGGGATTCAAAAGACCGCTTCTAAATAATCTTCATTTGAATTGTACATATGTTAGCTCACTACACCCACATAAAAGGCAATGTCAAGTCTTGTATATGACAAATAAATAAGTTTCCCCACAAGCCTTTGATACCTCCCTTTTTCAACTAGAGTGTTATCCTCTCCTTCTGATATTTATGGATTGGTATCCATCGGAGCATCTGTTAGTTTGCATGCCAACATTCCTATCACCATTAATAAATTAAAGATATATTTTGTTTGGGATATCACAATGCTTTCTTTGGATTTAGTTATTTTCATTCTGATGAAGTATCTTAAAGTTCCAATATCTTTAATCTCAAACTCGGATGCTATTATTCTTTTGATTATTTCAAGTTCCCTTATGTCATTATCAGTAGAATAATGTCTACATATACAATTAGAATGACTCATATATTCTTGCTTTGATTTCACAAAAAAGTGTGATCAGCCAAACACTGATAGTACCCACTGGCAAGAATAGCCTTGATGAAAATTTCAATCCATAGTCTGGAAGATAGTTTCAATCCATACAATAATTTATTTAGTTTGCATACTAACTTGTTATTTGTGTTGTTTTTTAATCGTGGAGATATTTCCAAATACAATTCTTCCTCAAACCCCAATTAGGAAAAGCATTTCTAGTGTCTAGCTAATGTAAAGGCTAATCTTGCTTGCAGTCAATGACAATAATACTCTTACTGTGTTTAGTTTCACCACTTGTGCAAATGTCTCCTAGTAGTCGATCCCATAGAACTGAGCAAACACTTTTTCTATAAGTCTAGCCTTGAAGCATTCTATGCTCCCATCTGCTTTGTATTTAAAAGTGAATACCCATTTGCACCCTACCTCTTTTTTTAAGATGGGAGTGTTGTTATAAGATGGGACCTGCACATTATCCGAATTCTACACAAAAAAATTATAAGTGGACGATAATATTCCATAGGCCACAAATTTTTCTATCAAATATTTTGTACATTCTTGTGCTCCTTGTTCTTGGTGTTCAGGTGTTGAACCAACCTCTGCGTGAATACTTGGGATGTGCAGAGTTGGTTCCTGTGATTTGTATTCCTGATTTTGTATATTGTCTCTTACATGCCCAATAACATTTTTTTTCTTTCTGGTGCTCACACAAAGTTCATGATTCTAGGTGAGAGCTGTGGGAGGATTTAATGCAGTAGGTTCATTTTCCAGCTAATTTGTGATAATGGGGACAAGAGTGGGTTCATTAAAGATATGAAAGAGGTGAGCTTGAGGTTCTTGAATAGTATTTCAAATCAGATATTCACTCCAACTCTCCCCCTGAATGTTAAATTTGTGATAATATGATTGATTTAAAAAAGTGACATCCATGGTGTTATAATTTTTTTGTGTTTCTGAAGAGTAGCATTTATATCTCTTTTTATTTGAAGAGTAGCCCACAAAGATGCATTTAATTGAACTGGGATCAAGTTTAGTCTGATGTGGTTGATGTAGATGAATAAAATGGATGCAACCAAAAATATTTAATGTAGATTAAAGATCAAGGATTGAATGTGAGGACTGAATATGAGGGTAGGATTTTATGAGGGTTGAGAAGTTTGTTAAAATTTAGAACTCTATTGGGCATTCTATTTATGAGATAAATGGATGTAAGAATTGCATCCCTCCAAAAGTGTTAGTGAATAGGATTAAACAGGCCACTTCAAGAGATGTTTGTTCTATCTTTCAGTCACACCATTTTGTTGGGTGTGTCAACACAAGAGCTTATATGAATGATATCATGTTTTGATAGATAAGAAAGGGGAATGGAGTTGTAATAGTCTTTTAAATTATCGATTTTGAGAATTTAAACTTTGTTCTGAAATTGGTTGAGAATCATATTGTGGAAGATTTTAAATATACTAGCAATTTCAAATTTTTCATTCATGAGAAATTTCCAAACGATTCTGGTGTAGCATATTTATTTTTTTTATTTTTTAGGACCCCCAAATATCATTATGAACCGTGGAGAAGAGATTTGTTAACATATATTTCAGGTGCTAGTACACTTGTGAAGTATTTTTGGCCAGTTGACAAATTTCATACTGATAACTACTAGACTTTTTATTGATAATCAAATGGGGAAAAAAATTTTCAATAAAAAAAAAAGTTAGGATCCTAAGGCAAAAATGTCATAACATAAATTGACTCTCATAAGAAATAGGCTCAGATACAAAATTCAATTCAAAGGATTGTAAATGATAGGACATTCCTTTTAAAGTGGGAGTCCTAGTGAATAGATAAATTTCATGATGGATGTTAGAACTGTCAATCCTCTTCCCCGAATCTATCACCTAAAATTCACATATATTAAGATAGAATTTATTAACAAAATGCATGCCACGAGTAACTTTACTGATAGACAATAAATTATACTTAAGTTTAGAAACATAAAAGCATAGATTGAAGAATAAGGTCTTTTGTGAGATCCACACTTTCTCTTCCTTTCAGAAATGAAAGTGAGTCATCTAAAATTCTAACTACAATCTAGCGCTTGCAAGAATGGAAGGATTGAAAATAGTGATAGCACGTCATGCGTTCAAATGATCCAGGGTCCACTATCCAAGGTTAATTCTTCATGTTGAGAGCAACAAGAGCAAAGGAAGACTACATTATTGTGTTAGAAGGCTAGTATAAAGCTCAAAATATTGTCCCAAAAGTTATTCCTTATTGAATAGATTATATTCATGAGGCTTGGCTTCCATTGATGGTGTGTTTACCTAATTTCTCCATCACATTTCACTTGTTGGGCTTCCAATTTACAAGTTTTCCATAAATTTTTCAACACTTCTTTAAATGGCCAAGCTTCTTGCAATATTCACACCACGGTCTGTTCCTCTTTGATTTGTTATCATAAGATAATCTGTGAGTATATAAAGCCAAGTTGTCCATATTTGATGTAATGGAATTGTCTACCACCATGAATTTCTTCCTGCTCTCTTCCCTTCATTCTTCAGCAAAGACTTTATGAATTGAGGTAAGATGTTTGATCCTCATGATTCTTCCTCTGACTTCATCTAGTTCTTTGTTGAGTCCTAAAAGGAACTTAAAGGTTCTCTTCTGTTCAACAATGATTTTGTAAAGAGCAGAGTCTTATACGCACCTCTATGTGTATGTTTCATACATATTTAATTGAAGCCAATATTTGGAGAGAATGTTGAAGTATTGAGTAACATTCAGCTCACCATGTCGTTGGTCGTGTAATCAAGTTTCCATGTCAAACTTAGAGATGCTGTCAACACTTGAATATATTTACCTTGCAGTATCCTATATTTCTTTTGTCATTTTGTACATAAGATAATTTTCTTCAATTTCTATGGACATGGAGTTGACAGGCCATAACATGACCATATGGTATTCAGTTTTCCACGCCTGATATTAAGGATCATTAATTTCTGGTGCATGAATTTTCTCAGTGAAATGATCATTTTTCCTTTACCACAGATGTACATGAAAATTGATTGGGACCACGGGAGAAAATTATTGCCATGCTGCTCGTGATTGGTGATGCAGGAAGAGATTTCAGATATTGCTGAACTCAACATCCTAGGTTTAGATTGTGAAGTAACTTCTGAAGAGAAGAAGTATCTTTCATCTCGTATTTGTTCGTCATGACAAACAGCGAAACTATCTATCACCGACATAGAATCAACGCAAACTGTCTAACCTTGACACAGGATTTCCTCTACAGCGAAAAATTGTCTCTTGCCAACACAAGCTCTATACAAACTATCTGTCACCGACACAGGCTCTATACAAACTATCTGTCATCGACACAGGAATTGGTGCCAAAGAGAAGGGTTGCTTGTCGTTCGATTTGGGATTGCTGCCCAAAGCACACCATGAGAAAAAAATCACGTCTGCTATTTCTGCTGCCTGGGATTTCCGCCGGAGACAAAATTGCACAAACCTCATGATGATATGATGATTCTTGGCAGAGTGAAAATCAGTTCGATGATTTCCACGAGAAAGAGAAAATCGCATTAGGCTGATGGTGATTCCCACTAACAGAAAATCGGGTTGACGATTTCCGCTAGAAAGAGAAAATCGAAGAATTCCCTTTCTCTACCGAGCAACCCCTTTAAAAGAAACAGCAGAAGTCTGTGGGGCAACTCTCGCCTGAAGGGAAAGAAGCGGGAGAGTGAGTAGAGAGCCAGGTAGGGCCTTTAGAGAGGACTGCATTGGTTGCAGAAAGATCTAGAGTTTGGTCCCTATTTATGATACCAATTGAATTTTTGGAGGAAAAACTCACTTTTCCATTAAGCAAATAGCATATGTATGTATAACAATCAAAAGGATATTCAAATCATTATGATAAAAAGTAAAGAAATAAAACATAATAATGGATAATTAAGGGAGAATAATTTCTTTCCTCAAATGTAATAATAGAGGATCCAGGGTTTCCCAAATCAAGTGCATATCAATAGAATGTACAAGAATTAAGAAAGAGTAAATAAAAATGAATATAGCTACAAGTTTTGTAAAATATTTTGTGAATAAGAGCATCAAAACCTAATACAACATTCAACATAATGAACTGACTAACATGGACCCAACTCTTTCTTGATGAGACTTTCATAACCTATTCATAGATCCATTGAAGGTGCCTAGGTGAATAAAATCTATGGATATTTTCCTTATTTCCCGAAATAGGGTGTAATAAAAGGATAATAACCATAAAAGCAACATAATTATACTTTATGTTATGTTTGAACTATAGAGTTATTTTATATAATTGTATCTCCTTTAAATGATATAGCCACTATGTAAAGAATCAACTAGTTGTTCTTCAAATTGCCTTTGACTATTAAATATTGGAACCAAATGGTTGCTATATATTCTCCTCCCCTCTTCTCTTCGCTTGAGAGTTTTGTTCTCTTTCTCAATCCTCTCTTTACCTCTCAATCTTTCCCCCTCTTTCTCTCTCTCTAAATTCAACTGCAATATCAAGGAAAGAGAAGGGCTAAGCCATTGTGATTTCCCATCCAAATAGAGAATGGTTTATAAGTATCTCTTTAAATGTCGGGGATAAAGCTAGCAATAATAAATAAGAGTGCTACATTATGATAAAGATTCAAAATGTTTACATTATACACCAATAACTCTATGAATCAGTGTTAATATGCAATTGGACAAAATTTGGATTGAATGATATAGCAATAAAAATCCCAAAAAGAAACAATAAGGAAACGTGTTTATAGGATTGAGCAGCCACAAATGAGAAGAGGAAAGAGGGAGGATGTTGAGCCTACTAAAGCAAGCTGCCCTCCAGTCGAGAAGTTTGGCATTGGGGAATCAGGCTATGCTGGAAAAGTTTGAAGTGCGTCAATTTAATGGAAATAAAGTTGACACTGGAACAACTAGAAATAGATGATTTTGATATTGCGATGGCACTACTAACCCAAGAGATTTTGATTCAATCAAGTCAATCCCTAGCAATTAGCAACATATCTAGTGTAGAGATTGGCGTGCCCTAGTTTGAATTACTATTTAGGATGGACTGATATGGATACGGGAGCACGAATACAATGAGACATGACACAGGGCACGCTTATTTTTGAAAATATAAAACATCAACACATCTTCGACGTATCATTAACCCTGAATAAATAAGTAATATATATAATCACATAACTTGCATATGAAATAAATAAATAAATAAATAATATACAATAACAAGCCTTTATCTCACTAAGTGGGGTCGGATACATTAAAAAATTTTTTTCATTTAATTTTTCTCCATTGCGTTCCATTGAGTGTCATATTTTAATTTAATTCTATTAAATTAATATCATTTTTTATACAATATGCTTAAGTCTTTCTAGGTCTACCTCTACCTTTCTTAACAAAAGTCGAATCTAAAACATTTCTCGTAACTGTATCATTAGATGGTCGACGTTTAAGACCATCTAAAACGACTCTCTCAATTTTTTTCCTCCACTGGAGCTACACTAAACCTATCATAGATACATCCACTTAAGTATTCTCATCTCAACAATAACTTAGTTTTTTATGCTTCTCTTTTAAAGGCAAACATTTAACGCCATAGAGAATTGCAGGTCTCACCACCATCTTATAAAACTTTTTTTTTAGTCTAAGCTATATTTTTCTATCACACAAGAGGCCCAAAGCATTCCTCAACTTCAACAAACCAACTTGAATTCTACTAATAACATCCCCATCTATATCACAATCACTTTGAACAATAGACCTGAGATATCTACAGCGTTCACACATTTTAATAATTTGATCACCATAGTTATAACTCTGCCACTAAAACTACTACTACTAAAATTACCTTCCATGTATTCAGTTTTAGTTCTACTCAAACGAAGGCCTTTAGACTCCAATGTAGTCCTCTATAATTGAAGTTTATCCTGAGTTTTTTCTCTAGCCTTATCCAAAAAAAGGATATCATCAGCGAAAAAACATAAACTTAGATACATCCTCTTGTAAATATTCAGGAACATCCATAACTAAAGCAAAAATATATGGGCTTAAAGCCGAGCCCTGATGTAATCCAACAGAAATAAGTAAATATTTGGTCAATCCTCCTATTCAAACACAAGTAACAGTTCTAGTATACATATCTTTAATTACTTGAATATAAGTCATATCAACATTTTTCTTCTCTGAACTCTCCAAAGGATATCTCTTGGAGCATTATCGTAAGCTTTTTCTAAATCAATAAAAAACATATGTAGATCCTTATTCTCTCTGTACTTCCATCAAACCTCTCAATAAATGTATTGCTTCCATAGTAGACTTGCTCGGCATAAATCCAAACTGATTATGAGAAATCTTTGCAATACATCTTAACAATACATCTTAACCTATCATCTTAACCTATGTTCAATTAATCTCTCCCATAATTTTAAAGTGTGACACATTAAGTTAAATTCTCTATAATTTGCACACTCTTGTGCATCACCTTTATTCTTAAAAATGGGGACCAAAGTACTCTTCCTCCGCTACTCAAGCATCTTTTTAGCTTTTAAAATAATATTGAAGATTTTAGTAAACCAAGAAACTCTCAAATCTACTAAATATTTGCACACTTGAATTGGGATATCTTCAGGTTCTAAAGACTTCCCACCCTTGGTTTTCTTTAGAGCCTCCTCAACTTTTTTTTACTAATGCGGTGGTAAGAATGAAACATTTTATTACTATTAATGATATTAAGATCACTAATGTTGATCATATTTTCAAAAACTTCATCAAAAAATTTATTAAAATAACTCACAATTATGTTGAATATCCCTTTCTAAGAAAAACCCTTTTTGATTTTCATATTTAAAACACTTTACTTAGTTAAATGTTTGTTTTTCATTTATCATTATTTGGCTAGTTTATACATAAACTTTTCACCATCTTTAATATCTAATCTATTATAAAAATTACTAAAAGCAAAATTTTCAGCGTCACAAATTATTCTCTTTTAGACTCTCTACAGGTTATTTTATAATTTTCTCAGTTCTCTATGTTTTTACATTTAAACGAATTTTTATAACATAACTTCTTATATTTTATCTTTTATTGCACATTATTATTCCAGTACCAACTATTTTTATTTATAGAAACTATTTTTGTTTATAGAAACATTTGTTTCGATTCTTTAAGTACATATTTTGTCACTTCTTTAATAGTGTTTGTTACTTTATCCCACATAGAATTTATTTCATGATGAACATCCCAAATCTTGAAATCTTGAAGTTTAATCATAAAAATAATTTTATTTATCTTTTAGATGCCCCATCTAATTCTATGAAAATGATTCCTAGTATTCTAATATTTTATAGTTTTTCATCTTAAAATACAAAATAAATAGTCGATGTTGAGTACTTAAATCCTTACTTATATTCCCGATATTATCTTATTCTCATAAAAAAATAATCAATTTGTGTTTTATCAGATCCATTCTTATAAGTAATAATATAATCATCTTTTTTCTTGAATAAAGTATCAACAATAATAAAATCATAAGCTAAAGCAAAATCTAATATGGCTCTACCTCCTTCATTAATCACACCAAAACCGTAGCCACCATTACTATTTCTAAAGTCTTCTACCACTCTACAGACATGTCCATTTAAATCTCCTCCAATAAAAATCCATTTTTCAAGAGGGATCATTTGTATTAGGTTTTCTAAGTCATTCTAGAAATTTTTCTTTAGGAACCTATATCAAAACCTACTTGAGGAGCATAAACATTTATAATGTAAAAAATCTTAGTATCAACAATAATCTAAAGGATTATAATTCTATCTCCAATTCTGCTAAATTTTATAACATTATCTTTCAAACTCTTATCTATAATTACACCTACACCACTTCTAGTGCAATTCTTAAATACCAAAGTTTAAAATATAAATTATCAATCTACTTTTGTATTAGGTCTTTTAGGTCATTCCAGAATTTTTCTTTAGGAACCTATATCAAAACCTATTCGAGGAGCATATGTTGGGTAATGTAGAGATTTGATCCATCGAATTTAATTAGCTTCCTAATTAAGTATCTCACCTACCGCTCACCTACCACACCCACCTACCGCACACCTACCGCATCTCACCTACCGCTCCCACCTACCGCTCTCATAGTTTCTAAAAATAGTCTCTTTTGGTTTAAAGGAAATGCAAGTCAAGAAAGGCCAAGCCAAGTCAACTTGAGAGCAGATAGAAAGAGAGGAAGAGAGAGAGAAAGAGGAAGGGAGAGAAGAAAATAGAGATTTTCTTGTAAATGTCGAGGCGTTCGACGGTGTAATTCTTCAAAGTAGTAAAATCCTCTGCAGCTCCGTGGACGTAGGCAAATTTGTCGAACCACATAAATCTGTGTGACGCTCTGGTGTTTTTTTGCGTGCAATTTTACTCGTTCCATTTTTTACTTTATTATCGTCATTTTTCATAACAACTGGTAGCAGAGCTTTGGTTCGAATCTAAGAAAGAACGATGGGCGGAGACGAAGTGATGACACGGAGACGAAGTGATGAAAGTGATGACATCGGGGATCGAGAAGTTCAATGACACAGATTTTGTTTGCTGGAGGATGCAGATAGAAGACTACATCTATGGGAAAAAACTTCATCTTTCGTTATTGGGAGAAAAGACCTGAAATGACGTCCAGAAAAGATGGACGAGGCAGAATGAATCTGTTGTATCGACAGGTTCTGGGGGTTATACGATTAACAATGTCGAGATCGGTTGCCCACAACGTCATCAAGGAGAGAGGACTACTGCAGATCTCATGGCGGTTTTATCAGATATGTATGAAAAGCCATCGGCGAATAAAAATGTACATTTGATGAAAAAGTTATTCAACTTGAAGATGATGGAATGTGTGTCTATTGCTCAACACCTGAATGATTTCAACCCTATCACAAATCAGTTGTCGTCTGTTGAAATTGATTTTGATGATGAGATACGTGCGTTGATATTGTTGGTTTCATTGCCAAATAGCTGGGAAGCTATGAGGATGGAAGTTAGTAATTCTGCAGGTAAATTTAAGTTGAAATATGATTATATTCGTGATTTGATTTTGACTGAGGAGGGCGCAGGAAAGATTCTGGCGAGATCTCAAGTTCGACGCTGATTGTTGATTCCAGAGGGAGATCACAAGATAGAAACTCAAACCGTGAAAGATCAAAATCAAATTCAGGTCAGCAGGCAACCTGCTGGAATTGTGATAGTGTTGAAATCCTAAGAAGGAGAATGATGATACTAATGTTGTATCTGAAGTAATACAGGATGCACTATTTCTGACAGTTTACAGTTCTGTTGATGACTGTATATTGGATTCAGGGGCTTCCTTCCATACATCTTCCCGTCGGGAGTTAATGTGAAATTATGTTGCAGGTAACTTTGGGAAGATACATCTGGATGATGGAAAGCTCTGGACGTGGTGGGGATGGGAGGTATTGATATTACACTCCCTAACAAGAGCAAATGGATTTTACAAAAGGTTAGGCACGTTCCTGAATTGAAGAAAAACCTCATCTTTGTTGGACAACTCAATGAGGGTGGTCATTCGATGGTGTCCTCAGATAGCACCTGGAAGGTTAACAAAGGAGCATTAGTATTAGCTCGGGGTAAAAAAACCGACACACTATATATGACTACAGGTTTACTCAGGCGTGAACACATAAGTCAGAGGCGTATTATGGGGAAGCAGAAGAAGATCCATTTCTTGAAAAGTGGCAGAGCGCCAAAGGCGAGAAAATCGGACCATCTACAGACAAAATGGTGGAAAATCAAAGAGTTATGAAGAAATCTTGCAAGATGAGAATTCGAGCAAGTGAGAGTTAACCAAGAAGGAGGAGACGGATTCCCTGTCAGGATTCCCTGTCAGGGAACAGGGAATCAGAATTGGGAGCTGACAGAACTTCTATGAAGAAAGAAGGCATTGCACAACAAGTGGGTGTACCGAGTGAAGACTGCACTTGGTGGCAGTAAGAGGTACAAGACTGAACTTGTTAACTTGTGATTTCAGCAGGGGCAGGATATTGCTCATGCAGTGGAAGTTGTAAGCAGATACAGGAGTAACCCAGGAAAGAGCTTGATGGCACAAGACTACGTTGACGGTGATATGTTAACTGAGGGTGTTACTCGCGAGAAGCTGAAATTCTGCTCGACTTTAACTGGTTTTCTGACATGAAGACAAGGACTTTGAGTTGCAGAAGTGGAGGATATCATGTTTGAGGAAAAGGTCGGCACAGCTAGTGGATGATGCAACTAGTAGGTGATGCATTCAGTGTCTCAGTTTTCAAGTGAGAGAATTGTTGGGTAATGTAGAGACTTGATCCACCGAATTTAATCAGCTTCCTAATTAAGTATCTCACCTACATCCCACCTACCACTAGGGCTGTCAAAAAAGCTCGTTGTTCGAGAACAGTTCGTGTTCGATTCGCCAGAGCGTTCTTGTTCGATTCGTTCGATAAGCAAACGAGACGAACACAAACAATTTTTTTCGTTCGGTTTGCTAAACGAACCAAACACGAACAGTGATGCGTTCGTTCGTGTTCGAATCGTTATTGTTCGAAATAAAAAAAAAAAATATATATATATATATATATATATAATTTATGATATTTTAAAAAAAATTAAATTTTATAAATTATAATATATAATAAATTAATAATAATAATATATTAATATACTACATTAGTAATATACTAATATAGATATTTTTCGCTTTTTCTCCCATTCGTTTTCTCATCTCTCACGCCGCTCTCTTCTCACAGTCTCACGCCGCTCTCCTCTCACGGAAGCACGACTGCACGAGCGCAGCCGATCTCTCTCTTCTTCGGCTGCTCCTTCTCTCAAGATCGTGAAAAACTTGACTGCGAGAACCATCTTCTTCTATCAAAATCGCGAAAAGCCTCTCTCGGCGAGAACTTGTCTCAAAATCGCAAAAATCGTTGTCTCGGTGAGAGCTTAGAGTTGATTTTTTGTGTTCGTTCTCTAATCTGTACTTCTATTTTTCTTTGATAAAAGGTATTTTTCCTCGGTGAGTCGGCCTTGGATCGACCCGGTATTCTTGCTTAGGTGTTCTTATACTTCGGTTGCTCGGTATTCTTGCTTGGTTGATCGATATTCTTGTTTGGTTTTCTGTAATATTTCATGTTTATCTTCAGGTAATCAGGTTTGCCTCTTAGCTTAAATTTTTAGAAATTTTTTTCGGTTTATTCTTGTTTGGTTTTCTGAAATTTTTTGTGTGGAACCTAGATTTTGAAGTTTCTGATATTTAAATTTTTTGTGTGGAACTTGAGAGGATTAAACCTGAAAACTGTTTTTTATGATAATTTTTTGTGTGGAACTGTGTACATATAGCCATGCTGATTTTTAGGAGTGGACTTCACAGCTTTAATTAAAACAATTAGAATGATATCTTTAATTTCAAACTAGTTTGATTAATCTGATTTTTACTATTCATCTAATATAATAATTAAGAAGTTGAGGCTATTAGGCCACAAGAGCTGCCAGAAACTCTAGGTACGGGGAGGGAGGCGTTAGGCAATTAGTCACCAATGTGTTCAAGTTAGTATCCAAAAAAAAAAAAAACTTTAAATTTGCAATATTCAGGACTTAATAGCCACCAGTTCAGTTTGATAGGCTAGCTAATTAGGAATCAGTTTAGCTACTTAGTTCTCAAAGTTTTAGCAACAGTTTTCCCCTTCTAATCAATAAATCTTAGTTAAGAATCTAAAGTAAACATTCACCAGGATAATCTCTTGTATCTCCATGTAACCAATAATATGATTTTAAGAATGGTTACTTCGTTTAATTTCACAAATAAAACTAAAAAAAACAAGCAGATTAAACTAATGTTAGTCCCCATTATTATTTTTCTTTTCTTTCCTTCTTGATGAAATCCGGGTATGTGTGCCTATTTTGCTATGTTAATGTTCGTGTGCCTATTTTGCTATGTTAATGTTCAAAAATCTGCTTCTGCTGTTAAAATCTGTAGCCTGCTTCTGTTTTTTTAACATTTAATATCCAATTGGTCTCAAATTGGAAAGCTTTTAATGTTTTACTGTTAGCAACTTATTATTTCACATGCTTATGCATTTGTTCTATATGCTTGTCTTTGCAATACAGATGACAAAGCTTGCAATTATCCCCTGTACTGTTCTGTTAGAGACTCTCTTCTTCAGAAAGAAGTTCAGGTCTGTTTTATACACATTGTGAGGCGGATATTGTAGGATAAAGATTAGTTTGTTTTACAGTCATATACATTTGTTAAGTATTAACTCTTAACAAAGCTGATATCATTGCACACTTGAAATTTATCTCATTCTTTTTTTTGAACATTGAAGATGTGCTGATTCTTGGAGGATGAATAAAATATTCTTACGTGGACAAAATGATCAACATGTTGACGACCATTTTGTAGTTCAAATAAGTGCAACAGCAAGCGTTCTTATATTTTCACCCAGATGTACTCTGGAAACAAAGTCTTTGAGTAGCAATTGATGAGATCTTAATGTTGTTGAAGCCTGCATTGGAAGAGGCTTCCATCTCTGAGATAGCTCCAGCCTCCAGATGACAAACCGAATAAAATGTTGGGAGAACTTGATACTTTAGTTAATGAAGCGAACGAACTACTTGGAAATTGGCATCAAACGATGAGTACAGTTTTCTCTGTATGTACAATAACAACCTCTTTTTTTGTTTTGATTGCATGCCTATATTATAATAATCACTTTGTAACCGGGACAATGAAAAGATTTAATGAAAATCTTTCAACTGTTTCCCCTATAAAATGAAATTCTTGTTTGCTAAAAACTTAAAAATATTATGCCATTCAGTTCTCTGCTGCATATTGTTATCTTTTCATTGTGCTCCTTATTCTGTCGGTTCAATGAGAAGGGAATTAATTTAAAAACTCCTGCAAGCTTTTATCATCAGTATCATTGGTTGATTTTTCTTCTAAAAGAGAGTAATCATTTTTATAGAAGTACATTTTGCATCTACCGGTAGTGCGATGCATGTCGTCTTCGAAACTTTTTGTTGGAGGTTTGGCTTCCTACTTGATCATCAATTCTATCTTCAAGCAAGAATTTTGGATAATTTACATACATTGCACTCAGTTCTTATGTATTTACATATCTAACACCTAAAACTTCAATTTTTACATATATGCCACCACCTCATATGAAAAATGTGTATTTCACTTTTTAAAAGTTAAAACAGTGGTATTTTTTTATATGATATGAAATGGTTGGTTGGTAAAAATGTAAAAAAACAAAGTTTAGATGTTCAATGCCTAAATACATAGGAATCTGGTGGTATGCATGTAAATGCCTCAAGAATGTTTTACTAACTCTTTCCGGGATATAGGACTGTCTTATAGCACAGATGATCAGAGCCTTAGAGACGTTTTTTCGGGTTACGGCGAAGTTGTTGACGGTATGATTTGTTGTTTTTAAGTTTTTATGGATCAAAATGGTTATTTTTTGTAATTTTTTTAAACTAAACTCGATCAATTTTGTTCCAGCGAGGGTTATCACTGATCGGGAGTCTGGCGCGGTTATGGTGGTGGTGGAGGTCATGGTGGAGGTGGTGATGACTTTGGCAGTGGAGGTGCCGGTGGTGGTTTTGGTAGCGGGGGAAGATACAATTTTAATAAGGGTGGGAGAAATAATGAAGATTTTAAGGGTGATTATGATGTTGGTGATGATTATGCAAACAAAAGAGGCTAATCATACTTAACTCATTCTTCTGAAATGAGCAGACTGAAGGATTAAAGATGAATGAATGTTGGGATTTCTAGAATCTAGAGTGAATTTTTGAGCATTTATGAAGATTAATTGAAATGTAAAATCATCTTTAATCCTTAGATATTTAAACAATATTTATTTTCTTGTTGCTTTTCAGCTCTTTATATAATATATATTTTGTTGCAAGTGTTATGTTGCTGGATGAGAATTGAAACAAATAGGATTCATGCTTTTAAGCATTGCTGTTGTTCTGTTGTTTTTTTTTTTCTTTTAAAAAGTTACGTACATGATCTATATGGGAAAACATTCAATTTAAAATATAAAATTTTTGATGTTAGACATGTAAAATTGTAAATACATAAGAATTAAGTGGTATGAGTGAAAATTTAGAGAGAGAGAGAATTTCGAACATTTTGAACATTACGAATTCGAACGATTCAAACAATTCGAACAATTCGAACAATTCGAACAAAAACGAACCGAACACGAACATACTCTTCACGAACAATTTCGAACACAAGCCTATTTCAAACAAACTATATTTCAAACGAACCGAACACGAACATGAGCACTGTTCGTTCGTGTTCGGTTCGTTTACACCCCTACCTACCGCTCTCATGGTTTCTATAAATAGTTTCTTTTGATTTAAAGGAAATGCACAAGGCCAAATCAAGTCATCTTGAGAGCTAAGAGAAAGAAAGGAAGAGAGAGAGAGAGAGAGGAAGGGAGAGGAGAAAAATGACGACAATAAAGTGAAAATTCTCTATCTGCATCCTCCAGTATCTAAAATCCGTGTCGTCGAACTTTTCGATCCCCGAAACCTTCACTTCGTCTCTGGCCATCGTTCTTCCTCAGATCCGAACCGGGGCTCTGATACCAGTTGTTGCAGAGACCACAATAGACATGTGGTATTGCAGACTTGGACACATGAGTCAGAGGTATGAAAGAGCTTCACTCCAGAGACAAGCTACCAGAACTGAAGTCCGTTGATTTTGACATGTGTGAAAGTTGCATCATAGGGAAGCAGAAGAAGGTCAGTTTCCTGAAAGGTGAAATTTGATGTATTTACTGTGTTCAAAACTTGGAAGGTCATGGTTGAGATAGACACAGATCTAAAACTAAAATGTTTGAAATCTGAAAATCGTGGTGAGTAGATCGACGGTGGGTTCAAGGAGTACTGTGCAGCTCAGGGTATCAGAATGAAGAAGACCATTCCGGGAACACCGCAGCAAAATGGAGTTGTAGAACTGTTGACCTCATTTTTGTGAGGTCTTCTCTTCTCCTCCTTAGAGCCTTGGATCTAGTTCTAGGAGTTCTTATTGACCGCCTTAGAAAACTAGAATTGAGACTCATCCTTTTAGAAAATTCTAGCCAATTCCAATTTTCCTTTGATGTCTAGCATCTTTGGCACAAAATCATCGTCTTATGAACGAGCGGTTATGGGCTATTTTGCGAAGATTCAAGGGAAATGTTCCAAATAGGACTTCAAGCCTTAGGAAGACATCGTCACGACTCTTTTTCGTCACATACACACATCACCACGACTCTTTTTCGTCACATACACACATCAACGGCACAAAGTTCACAGAATTGCACGAAATCGGACTTCAATTAAGCCCAAGAGACGGGTGAAAATGTGAACATCTCCGGATGACCTCAGACGACAAAATAGATTGCGCCAACGCGTCCGGGATACCAATTTTGGTAGGAAAGGACACACATATTGTCATACTTTCGACACAAGAAAATTGGCACGCAAATCAATGAATTCGTCAGAACGACTTACGGCGGCGAAACGGATCGCGTCAATGCGTCCGGAGCATCAAAATTACCTAAAAGGAACATCCAATTTGCAATGATATCACACGAATTAAAATGTGCAAAGCAAATTTTTACTTTAAAAATTAAAG
>NW_018164566.1:145632-146382 GCF_001263595.1 Phalaenopsis equestris
GGCCGAAATTTTTGAGAGTTGGGAGGTGCTGTCAAAATCTCTTCTAATTTCATTTTTACCTTTTCTTCTCATCCTCTGTGGCTTGGGGGTTGTTGAAAAATTTTGAAAGGGAAAGGGGGAGTTCTTGAAGAAAGAAAGCTTGAATTTTTTTCTACTGTTATAAAAAATATTCTCTCTGTTTTGCGGTTCGAAGACATTCGCAGGGTGCCATTTTCTGAGGCTTTTAGGAAGAAGAGTGTTGCCGGATCTCCATTTGAACCACTTTGGTTGCCTCGGATCGCTGTCGAGCCCCCCTTTCTTGCTCTTCCTTGGCTGGCCGAAAATTGAAAAGGAAGGGGGAAGTGCTGCCATTTTCCTTTTTTGGATTTCCTGGCTATTTCTTCTTAAGTGGCTTGGTATTCTTGGGGTGCTGTTCTTTTCTCGTTCTTCTCTTAAAAAAAAAAAATCAAGCAAGGTATCCCTTCCTCCCTTAGTTATTCATTACTATGAGTTGTTGGCTTGGTTGCTTGTTCTAGCTTCAATGTTTCTCTAATAAAAAAAAATAAAAAAAAAGAGGAGAAGGATATGTGGTGAAACTTGTAGCTTGCACATAGAATGGTAGTTGGGAGTCCTCCTTTTGCTCCATACTTGAATGGTTTTCTAAGCATGCTTAGGAGAAAATATTTGGAAGTGAAGCTTAGGCTTATTTTGAAATTTAAGCATGGATACTCACTAGAAATTGTGAAAACAAAGCATGTGTGAATTGTCTTT
>NW_018164566.1:147846-149406 GCF_001263595.1 Phalaenopsis equestris
GATTTAATTATATTCAGAAATGATTTATAATCTCAAGGGTAATGGGAGGGAAAGAGAAGATGAAAGAATTGAAATTGAAATTTGAATTTTTAGGATGATAAAATCTAAAGAGGAGATAGGGTAACAAACAATCCACCTTTTCTTTTACATAAGGAAAAATGAATTGCAAATTAGAAGACTAGTTAGAATCGAAAGAAATGAGAATTTAGATAATGATTGAGAGATTAGTGGACTTACACTTAGATTCCTTAAGCTTTAAATCAATTTAAAATTCAATTCCTTTAATTAGGATTGAAGCACAACTCACAACTCTTTGCCAAAACTATGAGTTTACCCCTAGGTTTTAGAAGTTTGGTAGCGAGTTAAGTTGGATTTGTAGATGTTTGAGGGTTAGTGGAAAGACACTTAATTGAGATTAGACACTTTAGGACACTTCAAGTTTAAACTAAAGTGCAGGCATCCTAAATCTTAGAAACACAACTTAAGAGATAGTTTATCATCCTAATTTTCAAATGACCCTAAGAAGTCCAAACATCTAACCTCAGTTTAGAAGATAAGTAGGATACTAGGCACGAGGTTGCACTAGATTGTGATTCATAACTGATTTAATTAAATCAAATAATGAAATTCATACCTTAACTTGACCAAAACTGAAACACAATGCTCCGGGATTTGAGTTTGTCCTACACTCAAATCCTCTTGGCAATTGGGGACATTTCAATATCACATATAAATTTCCTATTCTTGGTCTTTTATATGTGGTATGGTATTTCATTTTATTTGTTTATCTTTTCTCTGCGATTTACCTGTTTCTGTTAAGTCTTTTTCAGGTCATACTTCCCTCTTTACACAGCACATAATAGCTAAATTTAAAGGAGCAATGAACCTCTCAGGTGTACAGGTTTAATTTACATTACAGCATTTTATTTTAAAAGTATGTTATATTGTTTTCATAGTCTGTTATATTGCTTCCCAAGCACGTTATGTTCTTCTTTCAGCATGTTATATTATCTGTTCTCTTTACTATACAGTGCATTGTTTCTTTTCTTTCACACTGCATGCTTAGTTATTTTGATACATTATGTCTTAGTTTAGGATAACCTAGTGGTTAAGAGCATGTTCAAAACTAAAACTAAACCAGGAGGTGCTACTACGAGGAGTTTGGAGCGAACATCGTGGGCAACGCGACGAGGAACAATTTCCAAGTGGATCTGTAGCAACGAAACATCTTCACATCACATGAACACATTCACATCACCTATTATTATCTTTAGTTTAAATAACAACTCATAGGATCATTTCTTTGGGCTTTTTACACAACTCTGTTGTGTAATTATAAGTCATAACGCATTAGGATTCCGAGGTTACCGTTCGGTACGGTGTAAATCCTCCTGTCTTTTTAGGCTATTTGCACAGTCCGACATTGTGCAAACATAAGTCTTAAATCTTAAATAATTTGCAGGATTGAAATATCAAATAAACATCATTTCAAAGACATAAAGCCGAACAATAGGATAGTTGGGACATCTCCGGGGTTTCTCCTGGATCTGTGATATCCCC
>NW_018164566.1:150077-181443 GCF_001263595.1 Phalaenopsis equestris
GCAGATCAAAACGGATGTCACAAATTCTTTAGTCTAGGTGATTGAATCTCTATTACAAGTGATATATTTATTCTTCGAGATAAGTGTATTACTTGTAGTATTGTATTCAATCATCTAAACTATTTAAAATGTGAGACCCATTTGGTCTCACCTATTTTAAAATTAAAATGTTACTTCTTTAAAAAAAAAATTATATTTATATTTAAATTATTTTCAAAATTACAAAATCACTACTTTTTTTTCAAACCACGAAGTTTTAAAAATTAAAAAACAAAAACGGCAGACAAGAACGCATGAACTGGACCATCAATGAGCATGCTAGAAGCATGATATTGCACGTCGGACTATCACCAACCTTCTGGGCAGATGCGGTCAGCACTGCAGTTTACTTGATCAACAGAGGGTCATTCGTACCATTAGACTGTAAATTACCTGAGGAGGTTTGGAGCGACAAAGAGGTCAAATTTTCTCATCTTAAAACTTTTGGTTGTCTTTCTTATGTTTTAATCAATCCTGATGCACGTAGCAAGCTTGAGGCAAAGTCAAAGAAATGTTATTTCATTGGCTATGGAGACGAAACATTCGGTTATGGTTTCTGGGATGATCAGGATCGAAAGATTATCAGAAGCAGAAATGTGATTTTCAATGAGAAGATGATGTACATGGACAAAACCAATACAAATTTTGGAATAGCTCCTCGGGAGTCAGAGTTTGTGGAGTTCGACGATCTACCAGAGGACACGGAGCAGGACAGAGATGGGAATGAGGAGAATGGGTCCGGGGCACTCATTCATATTATTCTGCCGGCAGGTCCAGAGTCATTCACTACTCGAGTCGTCGTTCGCAGGTCAATGAGCAGCAGGCGTTCGCCGCAGCGTTACTCACCAACTTTGAATTACATCTTACTAACAGATAGTGGAAAACCACAGAGCTATGAAGAAACCTTAAAAGATGAAAATTCTAGCAAGTGAGAACTGGCCATGAAGGAGGAGATAAATTCCTTGCTAGAAAATCAGACATGAGAACTGTCAGAACTTTCACTGGAGAAAAAGGCATTGCACAACAAGTGTGTGTACCGGATAAAGACTGAGCATGATGGTAGTAAAAGGTACAAGGCCAGACTTGTTATAAAAGACTTTCAACAGAAGCAGAGCATTGATTACTCTGAGATCTTTTCTCCTGTGGTGAAGCTCACAACCATTAGGATGGTACTGGCTATGGTTGTTATCGAAGGCCTATTCCTGGAGCAATTAGATGTGAAGACAGTTTTTCTTTATGTAGACCTTGAAGAAGACATTTAGGGTCCGTTTGGAGCCGCTTTTTTGCGGCTTCGCGGTCCGCGATCGCGAAAAAAATTGTTTGGCTCGCAGTTTCGCGGCAGAGCGAAGCTAAAGCCGGAGAAAAGCGGGAAGCTGGAATCACCCCGCGGCACAGCTTTTTCGTCTCCGAAAGATCTTTTTACCCTCGCAAAAAAGCCCTCGTTCCGCCCTCGTCTCCGCGCGTTCTTCCTCCTCGACCCAGACCGAATCCCACGCCCGTTCTTCTTCCCGCCCTCGTTTCCCGTTCTTCTTCTGGCCCTCCTCGCCATCTCGCCTCGCCGACTAGGACCGATTCGCAGAGCAGCTTCCCGTCTTCTTCCCCGTTTTCTTCCCCGCTCTTCTCCCTCGACTGTCTCCCGTTCTCGGCGTCATCGGCTTCACACGACAAGGTGATTTGCACCTTTCTCTTCCCATCTTTCTTTTAACTATTCTTCTTACCAGTATACTAGATTACATTGCATAATACTTACCAGATTACATTGCCCAATCGCCATCTCGCCTTGCTCTTGCAGCTCTGTTTGGATTTCACCAATTGAAGCTTAGGCGTTAGATATGTAAATACATAGGATTGAATGATATGTATGTAAATATGTCTTTTCTTAGTTGTACTCTTCATCTTTCTTGTTGTTCGATACGAGAAACAACCTCATGTTGATCACAGAGGCTATCCTCTTTGTGTTATTTCTATAGAGCAAATTTTTGGATCCTTACAAGTGGTAGAAGCAATCTGTGTTTGTCTGTTATAGCAGAAAAGACAAACAAAGATAGAGAAAAGGGGCGGCAATCACAAGCAGAGGAAGGAAAAAACAACATATGTATGGAAAAAGCTATTATTGATTCACTCATAATGGATACACGATCTAAAATCTAGAAAAAAAATCCAAAAAAATAGCCATCCAACATTAAAGAATGTAGTCACTGATTTTGGAGGTGCTTGTATTGCTGCTATGACTAGCTTGAGGAGATTGGACCTTTCTTGGCTGATCAATCTTTCGGATTCTTCACTCATTGTTGTAGCTCAGAACTTTCAGAATCTGGTGGAGGTTAGATTGATAGGCTGTGATCAGATTACTTGATCTGGGATTCGTTCCTTCTCAGGTCACCTGTCGTTGGAGATCCTTGTTTTGGCTTCTTGTAGCAATGTTTCTGTTGCTGATATTGTGCACATAGTGTTGGGTTGTTTTTCTTTGAGTCATGTGAGGTTGGACAAAGTTTTCAGGCGCTGGATGCCAAGTTTAAAAGTTTTAATCTTTCCTGCAGCTTATTAATAACAAAAGTTATTTTGCTGTTGTGATCAACATAAAAACATATCTTTTGCATTAATTCCTGAACTAGAGGAATCAATGTAAAATTGAGTAAATATAGGTTTATCTGTGTTTAGGAAACTACAGATTGTCTATGAGATAGAGAGCGGCTGTTCAATGCAAAGTGGAATACTGAGAAATTGAGGTAACTGAGAACTTGAAGTGAGAAGGAATGCAATTATTTATGTGATTTTTATATATGAAACTTTGGTTATATTATTTTGTTGCTATTTTCTGTATGAAATCATTAAAATAGTTGCTTCATTCATTCGTTGGCACATTAATGTTGAAACAGAGGCACACTGAAGGAACCTACATAAGCCTTTACAACATATGAACATGTTTATTTGGACCAGTTATAAGTATTGCAATGTATATAACTTTCTAAGATTATTTGATAGACTATCATCAAATTTTTTATACTTTAAACCGTTAATGTATTTGCATTAGGATCATATGGACATAGAAGAATGAGCGGTGCAAGTAATTGGAATTACAACTCTTAGATACTTTCAGTAGAAAGGCGTGTGTAGAGGTTTAATGCTAGAAATGAGGAGAATTACATACAATTATTATTTTATATGACACTTGAAACATAAGTGGCTTAGACATGTATGATAACGGTAGAAAATGCACTTATAAATTACGTAGATGAAATTTTTCTCTGAGGATGAAAATAGAAAATGGGCAGAGCAAAGGTAATTCACATAGACATTGTACCGAAAGGTTACTTGGATTAGATTTAAAACCTCATGTAATAATCAACATGAAAGCTTTTATTTAAACTTGATGTGAGAGGACATTTAGAAAGTTGCTTCAATTTTTGGGGCACTTATATACATAGCACTTGAAACATTACTATTTACAAACCCAGCATCCAACACCCAGCAAACAGCACCTAGCACCCAACACCCTTTTTCATCCAATTTTCAAATTCTCGCTCAAATATTAAAACTTAACTATGATTTGGCAACCATTGCGTCCATAACAAATTGCACCTGACCAATACGAGGATTTGTATGCTTTTTTGGTGACATTGTGGCATCTTTGGATGGCAAAGAGATTCTTAGGCAACCATTGCGTCCATTATCACAGGGATTGTATGCATGGTGATAAGTGGAAAGCTTCTCTACATACTCAAGGCTTGGATGTTTTGGCTAACTTGGGTCCATTTCTCTATTAACAATGATGAAATATGATGATTACCTATTGCTCCAGCAACCTGTTTTGCATTATTTTTTTGGGCCATTTGGAATCACATTTTTGTTAATATTCATAATTTAAGATGTAATAAAAAGCAATTATTGTAAATGCCCCTCTTTTTTGGATGTTATAAATGGGGAGCTGCTGTTATAGTAGCTTCCTTGAATTATTATTACTTTTCATCAATTATTATTATTACTTTCCTATGTGGAGAACATAGTGAATGGTTTCTTTGGAATTGATATATCTCTCACCTTTGTTTCCTAGCTTGATCATAAATCCTGTCTTCTGGTAGATGATCATAAGATAATTGCAACAAGGTATATATATTCTGATAGAAACACAGTCCTGCAAATGAATTTTGTGGTATGTATGCCAAGTTCATAAGAATTGTGTGGTATGTATGTAAATGAACCATAGAAACACAATTCTGCAAATGCATTGGATGGATGCTTTCTTCAAAGGACCAATCCGCATAATATGTGTTAAGAAACTACGATTGTATGTATATGAATTTTCTGTTCTGTTTATAAATGAATTTCTGCTTCAGAAGTTTCAAAAATATAGCTGTTACAACATTCTTTTAAACAGTTTTAATAAACAGGGGCAGCATGGTCATTTCTCCATAAACAGTTGTCCCACAGCTGTTTTCACACAGCTGCACCAAACAGGCAGTCAGCTTCCCCGCAGCTGCTTCCCCGCATGCACCAGCCTGAGGGGTTCGTGGTACAAAGAAAAGAAGATTCAGTTTGCAGCCTAAAGAAGAGCTTATATGACCTGAAGCAAGCTCTCATACAGTGGTACAAGAAGTTTGATAAATTCATGCTCAATACAAGGTTCAAGAGATGTCAGACAGATCACTGTTGCTATGTCAGGTACTTTGACCATTCCTATATCATCCTGTTGTTGTATGTGGATGATATGCTTATTGCAGGAGCCAGCATTGATGAAATCAGTAAACTGAAGAAACAGATGTCAGAGCACTTTGCAATGAAGAATTTAGGAGTGGCAAAACAAATCCTTGACATGAGGATTGTTAGAGATTGAGTCAAAGGCACGCTGAGACTTTCACAGGCTTAATATGTGAAAAAGGTGTTTAGCAGGTTCAATATGGACAAGGCTAAGCCAGTTCACACACATTTAGGCAGTCACTTCAGACTCAGCAAAAATCAGTCACCCAAGTCAAAGGAGGAACAAGACTACATAAGTAAGATTCCTTACGCTTATTGGTTCACTTATGTATGCTATGGTCTGTACCAGACCGGATATTTCCCATGCAGTGGGAGTTGTGAGCAGATACATGAGTAATCCAGGGAAGAAGCATTAGGAAGCTGTGATGTGGATTTTGAAATACTTAAAAGGTTCTTCAGAAACCTGTTTGTGTTTATCAGGAAAGAGCTAGAGGTACAGAGCTATGTTGATGCAGATTTAGCTGGAGACATTGACAGTATGAAGAGTACAACAGGTTATGTTTATACTCTTGGTGGCACTGCAGTGTCATGGGGCTCAAATCTACAGAAGACAGTTTCTTTATCCACTACAGAAGCTGAGTATGTTGCAGTATCAGAAGCCGTTAAGGAGATGATATGGCTGCAGAGTTTCTTGGCGGAATTGAGTAAGGAGGCTCAGAAGGGCACTCTCTACAGTGATAGCCAGAGCGCCATATTCTTAGCTAGAAATCCAGCATTTCAATCCAGGACCAAGCACATTCAGATCAGGTATCAAATGTTGAATATATATTTTGAAAATGAAACTGCGAAGCTGCTTAATCAAATTTTACTGTAATTATCACGGGCAAAGGGTGCCACTTACCGGACTTTGCTCAAATTATTTCAATTTTAATCGATTAAATTTTTTTAAAACTTTAAGGATATTTTTTATTAACTAGTATATTAAATAGATGTTTACTTACAGTAAACAAAATTAAGTTTAAATTTTTTACTCAAAAGTATTTACTAAATGAACTGTCGAGTAATGTGTAAACCCGGTACACCGAATTTAATTAGCTTCTTAATTAAGTATCTCACCTACCGCTCACCTACCACACTCACCTACCGCCACCTACCACATCTCACATATCGCTCACCTACCTCCCACCTATCACTCTCATGGTTTCTATAAATAGATTCTTAATAGTTTCTTTTGGTTTAAAGGAAAGTCAAGCCAAACAAGACCAAGTTAAGTCATCTTGAGAGCTAAGAGAAAGAGAGGAAGAGAGAGAGAGAGGATGTGAGAGAAGAAAATAGAGATTTTCTTGTAAACGTCGAGTAGTTCGACGGTGTAATTCCTCGAAGAAATAAATCCTCTGCAGCTCCATGAACGTAGACAAATTTGCCGAACCATGTAAATATGTGTGTCGCTCTGGTGTTTTTTTTTCTGCGTGCAATTTTTTTTCTCATTCTATTTTTCGTTTTATTATCCTCGTTTTTTACAACAACTGGTATCAGAGATGACTTGTCTTGAGCGTCCTAAAAGTCTCCACATTACCCAACAGCATAAACATTTACAATATTAAAAATCTTAGTATCAACAATAATCTTAAGGATTATAATTCTATCTCTAATTCTACTAAATTTTACAACATTATCTTTCAAACTCTAATTTATAATTACACCTACAACATTTCTAGTGCAACTCTTACTTAAATACCAAAGTTTAAAATATAAGTTATCAATCTAATTACTCTATTTCTCCAATTCATTTAGTTTCTTGAATACATAATATATTTATCTTTCTATAAATCATAATATCAACTAATTTCATTATTTTACCTATGAGAGTACCTATATTCCAAGGTTTTATCCTAATATTAGTTTTATGCACTAACTTCTTTACATGCATCCGTCTGTAATATGATAATCTTTGCTTATTTGATACTACACCAGAGCGCCGGTTTAGCGGCCCTTGCACACTTTTTACCATATTTAGGTCACACCACACATTGATTCCAGGAAACACCCTAGCATTTACACAATGATCAAAAGGATTCATCTCATGATTTTTCGACAAATTTTATGTTAGCTGTCGACTAGCTAACACAATCCTCCACTTTTTACATCCGGGACTTGGGACTCGAAAATGACAATATTAAATAAATAAAATAAAATATAAGGATGAAAAATTAATGATAATTAAGAATGTCATATTATTCAAAATCAAGATAGCAAAGTAAAAATAACAAATTATGAAGAATATCAAATACAATAAAACAAAATAAATAATCAAAAAGTAACGAAAACATAAGAAGTATGATCATCAATAAATTTTTAGAATATTACATATACAACATAAATATAAGTTATTTGCTACAACGTAGATCATTAAAATCTAACACTTTGTTACACATTTTACGACTATTTATTAAATTTAAGTTTTAAGGAAAAGCATGTCTGATTTTTTTTAATTTTTTTTTAAAATTGGACATGAGACAGACATCTCTGACAAGTGTTGAACATGTCACATGCGTATCCATGTCAGATACTTATCGAATATTGCACGTCTATCTGTACTGAAATGTTGATGTGTCATAGAATAATATATTTATTTGAACAGCTAAGCATTGGCCGGCTCTGTTACTGTTGGCTGCATGAGATTGAGATAATTTTTTTGCGATGGAGAGTTGTGATCTTGAAAATCGGCTGGTTTTGTTACTGTTGGCTACTTGATATGGAGAAACATTTTTTTGATATGGACAGATGCACTCTTCCCATATGTCAACAACATGAATAGCACAATACAAATTTCAACTTCAAAGGAATCGTAGGCAGAACAAAGATGCAACTTATTAAGTACATGGATACAACAAAAGCACAAAGATTGCAGTGCATTAATTTCTCTGAACAACAAAAGCACAAAGATTACAAGGTAGCACATAAAAATTCAGCTTACATACCTGAAGGGTAACCGTGGAAGTGATGAACCCAAAAGCATATTCACCAACCCTTGGGTGTCTCAATATGACCACTTCCTTGAAGGCTTGTGTGTTCTGATCTGTAGCTGTAGAGTTAGAAAAAGGCATGCAAAAAAATTTTTAAGTTTTTCGTATCTGAACTAAAATTACCAGGAGATATTGCGGCACTAATTTGCTTGGATGCATTATAAATGTGACGAACAAATGGCATCCTCTTGATAAACCACTCCCCAAGACCTAGGACAGATGCTCCCAACCATGATGACATGAATACTCCAACCAAAAAGATGAATGCTATGGAAGTTACGAAACCAAGTCCTACAATGAAAATACTACAGTTTAAATTGTGAACTGGATCAAAAAAGGTGAAAACATGTATATACATAAGAAAAATACGTATGCCTGAAGTATTAGAAGAACAAAATCCACGAAAATCTACAAAAGCACCATAATCAAAAGGAAAATTCTTAAATTGTATAGAGAATAGGAGAGAAAAAACATAGGTTGATTCAGATGGGTAACCACTACGAACATACAGGTTTTACTTATTGATTAGTTAATTTGCACTAACAAAGTAAGGATATCAGTTTAATACGAACAAGTATATGCAATTGAAGAGAAGAAAATGGGTGGCAAGCCAGCCAAGCTACATCCAACGAGTACTTCCCTAGTCACCAATAGAGAGGGCCCAAACACTAAACATCACAGAATCTGGAAGCACAGGGCTCTAAGCAGCACACTGCACCTTAAAAAATTATATCCTAACAGCTTTTACATGGTTTAAATAATGTATTAATCTGGATAATGATATTGGCTTTCAAAGACTCGACCGAAACCACTAAATCCAAACATTTTGTACCAGAAAATATCAGATAAAATAATAATATTTTAGACCAACAAATCATTTAGAGAATGATATTCTTACCAAAAATGTTGATACCAAGTTGAGCATATATAGGAGAGAAGAATCCATCCACAAAATGAATAAACCACCAGGTGATAAAGAAAGTCACAGCTATTGGAAATAAGATCACGCTGCCAAATTGAATTTCAAGAAAAATGTTAGCAAGTATACATAAAAAAGCTAAAAATTCCATATGGAATGTTAAATAACATCATATCTTCTTTGATTAAAATAATCGACAACAATGGAGGTAAATAATATTCACAGAGATATTAATTAAAGTAGAAAATCTAGCTTTATTTTCTTTTTGAAATATCGTAAGAAGTTTGTTGCCTTATATAATAAGTCAAAATCTCTAGAATAGATTTCAAGAGGAATAACATGTAGGGTACATATATATTGGGAAAATAATCCCTCCTAATTTACAAACTTATCAAATATATCTAACCAAAATTAGGAAGGGAAATATTCTGAAATAAAAAAAAAATAACATAAAATAGGAAGAAAATAAACTAAACAAGAGATTCTTAAGTTATCTCAATCAAATCCTACAAGGATCTTCTCAAATTTCCACTCCCCCTAAAGTTGGGTCGTAGATGTTGCAAAGACTGAGCTTCGCATTGAACTCTGAGAAGGTTCTTAAAGGAAGAGCTTTGGTGAAGCCATCAACAACTTGTTGGTGTTTAGGTATGTAGATTAGTTGTATAATTCTCTCATTAACCTTTTCAAACATGAAGTTTCTATCAACTTCAATATGCTTGGTCCTGTTATGATGCACAGAATTCTTGGCAATATTTATAATTCTTTGACTATCGCAAAATATATGTGTAGGCCAGTTGGGGGTCCATCCCAGTACTTTTAATAACTTTTGAATCCATATCCCTTCAAAGATTCTCAAGGAGAGTGTCATATACTCTGATTTTACACTGCTTCTAGAAATAACAAATTGCTTCTTACTTCTCCAAGTCATCAAATTTTCCCAAACATAGAATCAGTAGTTTGTGGTAGACCTTCTGTCAGTGAGTTTCCTATACCAACTAGCATCAGTATAAACTTCCACCTCTTCGTTCTTAATTTTCTCAAAAATTAATCCATAATCAAGAGTCTTCTTAAGAAACCTCAGGATTTTGTACATCATCCACAAATGCTCTTCATTTGGGTTATTCATATGTTGGCTCACAATCTTGCTAGAATATGCAATATCGAGTCTTATATGTGATAGCTTAACGGACTTTTCTACCAATTTTTAATATCTTGCCTTGTACATATGGCACTTTCTTCTCCCATTTTTAACTTCTAGTTGGGATCCACTAAAGCGTCAGCAGACTTACATAAAGTCATCTATATCTCTTTAAGTAGCTTTAGTATGTATTTCTCTATAATATAATAATGCATTCACAAAACTTGTTACCTCTATACTAAGAAAATATTTCACAGTTCCGAGGTCAACGATTTCAAACTCCGTAGCAACAACTTTGATGTTGAGAATCTCTCTTTCATCATCACTAGTAAAAATCCTATCAATTATATATACTATCAGTGTAACAATCTTACCTCCCTAAGTGTGTATTACAAATAAAGTATGATCAGCTTGACTTTGAGAATACCAATTAAATCTCAAACATTCAAAATAACTTTTAAGTTTTTTTAAGTATTTTTAAAAAGAATCATTTTTTAATCGAATAGATAAAAATGATTTATTTCAAATCAAAACATAAAAAATTTATAAGCTTTGGCAATCTTTAGCATTTTTCATAGGTTTCATAGGGGTCGATTGGGATCACTTTCATTTTTTTGTATTTTATTTTCGCTTTATTTTGTTTATGTTTTGATTTAAAACAAAACATTATTTGATATGGCATAGCTTGTTTAGTCGTTATTAAAACTCTCGAAACATAAAAAAGAAAATTTAAGCTTTGACAATCTTTAGCATTTTTCATAGGTTACATAGGGGTTGATAGGTATCACTTTTATTTTTTGTATTTTGTTTTTGCTTTGGTTTGTTTAAAACAAAACCTTTTTTTGATATGGCATAACTTGTTTAGTTGTTATTAAAACTCTCAAAACAACTTTAGATGTTTTGAGTGTTTTTAAAAACAAGCTAATTTGTTTCAAAAAATAAAGTACCGAACAAACATGTTTTAAAAAAAAATTAAAAACAAAAGCAAAAGAAAAAAAAATCCCAAACTAGCTTAGAGTCCGTTATAGGATTCATTCACTTTTAAATAGTTTTTTTGCATAAGTGGGATGGTTGTGTATGAGGCACAATTCACCATTATTGGGCTGGATGTATCAATTTCCATCAAACACGATTAGGACCACAGATGACTTGAGCAAAGATGTTTAAATTAGCCAAGTACCTGATTTATTTTTGATACTAGAAGAAACTAAAGAAGTGAAATTGAAACGGATTGATTTAGGGTGAGTTTAAAACTTTGCTTAAAAGTACTATAATATATCACAAAGAAAATTGAGTCAATCATAATAGTTATGCTTTATTTCCTACATTTGAAATTATTATTCCAAATCATTCTTCTCCAACCCTTCCAATTTGATGTGGACATAAATTTATTAAATTTATGTTATAAAGGATGTCTGAGTTATTTATATCATAATATATTCTTATTTTATTAAATTATTTTAGTATAAGCCATTTGTTAACAATTTATTAATAATTTTTTATTTGTTTGTTAGCAGTTTTTAGTAGCTTGTTATTTCTTTCCTTCATAAATATGAGAATTCTGAGTGGAAGTAATTGATGGCATTTTTCTTTGGGCGGACACTTGCCTGCTTTCATTCCACAATTTTCATCATTCACTCATACTTCATTTTTCATTTCTTAATTCATTCTTCTTCTATGTTTATCATCATCGGTTGAAAATGAGATTGCATTTAATCGTATTTGCCATACTCTGATTTCTTTCAATTGAGTGTAAATTCAAGCAACAAATAAAATATATCTCTTCTTGGTCGAAAATGTTTGATAATTTTTAGGAAATAAGTGGTGTATAAGAGAGGGGAATACGCTAAGGATAATGAAATTGAAAGTAGCAAAATGCAAATAAAATAGATCTTATTGTTACTAACATTTAATTCTTTTCCGCTATTAATCCTCAATTGCTTCTTTTTGCATTCTTCAACCCCCCACCCGCCCGCAAGTCTTACTCCCCCTCTTCTTCTCCTTGTCATCTAGTCTTTCTTTCCACTAATCGTTCCTATTACTTTGGCATTCAAGAATTTATCACCCTTGCTCCTCCCGATCTTAGATAGAAGAGAGAAAGCTAGAAAGAGCTAGAATAGAAAGTGATGTAGTCAGCCACTTAAGAAAGAGGAGAACCAGTAAGGTGAAAAGAGAACTTTGCGCAGATTTCATTCACAATAATATAAATCTTTAATACATGCTAGCATATAGATGAAACAGATATGACAATATTTAAATTTAAAAATAAATCAAACTCTAACTAAGGTAACTCGTATAGATACTCTTTTTACGACTAGGAAGGAGGAGGACCAATGGTTCAGAATGTGGCTTATTACAAGTATTAATTCCCTCATTATTTTCATATATGTAATTTAAACTCCTCATCCTCTATTCCTGAATAATCCAAACTAACAGATTTTTTACATTGAGCTCCTTCATGGATTTATCTTGGAGGGACAAGAAAGGTGATGGATTTACATTATTGCTCCTTAATGGATTTTATCATGCCAAGCAAACGTCCTAATCTTCATCTCTGAATTTTTTTACAGTTCAAAGCCTCCTGGACAACAAACAGCCTTGAGTAGTTTCAATTTACCACTATTAACATTTGCACGATCTATCATTTTCCCGCTTAACTAAGAAACGAAGACAATTTTCAAACTAGAAACCAATGATTTGGATTATGATGCCTATTCATATCCTCGTAAGTAAATATGGTATGAATTATTATACTTCACTAATTTCCAACAACAGTAATTTAGCTCACCCTATTCGAATGCTTGTTGTTATGCCAGATTATAGAATATCAGAACTACATAAGTTATGACAATTATTTTATCATATGCATGACATGCAAAATCTTTACCAAATTTTAAAAACATGATCAGTCCAGCATGGCGGTCCAACTGTCCGCCAATGATTCAAACCCTCAAGCCAGGAAAGCATAAATTTGGATCAAATATATTCCTGACCCCAGGAAACTTGGAGATTTTATTAAGCAAGATAACTAAGAGGCAGGATTAAATGTGGTTCTCAAAATCACGTGACCTAATATTAGAAAGAGCAGGCAGGAAAACATACAACGAAGTAAAATAAAAGCTTTATCTGTGAACTTAAATATCAAGCCTAAGCTTTCATTTCATTTTGGCTTGCAATAATTGGTCAACATAAGCAAGTTACAACAGCAGCTTCATATATTTTCTTACAGAAAACCATTTCTTTTGATATCTCAGAACTTTTGAAAACGAATATGACGCAATTGCCCAACATGACTGGGGACTAATCACCCACTAACTATACCAGACCAAAGTTTAAGGTCAATTATAAAAGATGTTTGTCCTTACTGTGGCACTTAATTGAACATCATTAAAAGCAAACATGACACTTTAACTCATGCAAAAAATCAGGCACAGAAAGAGAGAAAAAAGGTTCTGAATTGAAGCTTCCTCATATATGAACATTTAATTCTCGACAATAAAGTCAGCAACAACAGGATTCTACAATATATCATAATTATTTGAGACTTTACAACTACAGAAAAAATTATTAAACAAACACCATTTGCTTTTACGTATCATCCAGCTCAACTTGAATTTCCGGGACAAGTTCCACATATTTATTTTATATTATCTTATTGGGCAACTCTTGACATCACCTTTCAATGCTATGGCACATTAATCTGAAGGAAAGATCTCAACAAAACACAGAATTATAGAACCAAAAAAAAAAGGAAATGGAATAAGCTCAAATGTTGGACCAACCAAATACAGTTATCTTATATGAAACCTGAAATCACCTAATGCAAAAATGGAATATGCTCAATTGTTGTCCATTCTGTCAGGGTTACAGCAGCAAATACTCACTCCTTGCTTGTGGAACCAATTCTCTTCAAAGAATGAGAATTAATAAATAAATCATAATAAGCAAACTAGTCTGTTTGTCATCCTTAATATGTTGCCTGTGTGTTTATTCATGTGAGATTTGCAACAATAATCTTTGAAAGCATACAGGGAAAAAGGGATAAGGAGAGACCACATCATGAAATGGAAGAGTATCTTCCTTAAGAGTAAGGATACCGAAAAAGATTTCAAACTATCTTGATGGTAGTTTGCTAGACATTAATTTACTCCGTCAATACAACAGCTTTAGAAAACCATGAATAACATGAAAAATAAGTCACTAAAGTTCATATGATGGCAATGCTCGCTTAGCAATAAGTTTAGAGTGAAAAGATCAAAATGAAAGAAAAAGAAAAAAAGGCTTACCATCCTGTCATGAACTTTTTTGAAGCCCAGCTATGGAACACTTTATAAAATGCCTGCATGGAAAGATTATCACTCACTTAAAGGAGCATAAAATTCTATTAATATTTTACATTAAACAAAACAAAACGAAAAAAAAATCGACATAATCACAAATACTGTTTTCTTGAAAATATCAATATGCAAGTGGGCACAAGAATAAGGGTAAAACTTTCACGAATCTTTCATAGCTATAAGATATCGCATTCAATTATTCTAATCCAACAAGATTTTTAATACTTATCTTTAACAGATGTTAAATAAATTACTATCAGCTGATCACTCGTAAGAGGAAGATCCTAGGACAATCCCAAAATAATCAACTCATGCCAGACTGTGTTGAGGCATGAGATAGCAAGTTGACATGAAGGCCTTGGAAATAAGAGGGGAAGGTCAAATTGACAATTTGTTATGGTAGTTACCTTTGACCATCCTCTTTTTCTTTATAAATCTGACATCAATTTCCATTGCTTATCTTAATAGTATATCTTTTACCCTTCATTATCCATATTCTAATCACTTGAGTTTATCTTTCCACTATTCTATTTTCAATATATACTCCTTCGCTAACGTACCATTGATCTAATCATTTATCAATCGATATTGTTTAATCTTGCCACATATCCATCTTAAGAATCACATTTTGAAAATGCTCAAGTTGACCATTGACGCGGGACTTCCCGCTAGACGCAGACACGGGATGGGACTTCCAGCTACCCTAGCCAGCCGGCTGAACCAGATTGGCCTGTTAAAGACCGATCTAGGGGAATCCCGAGCAAAGCGACCCGGGCGAGTCTCCTGACAAGGCGAGCGGCCTCCCACACCCCTCTCCTCCTTCCTTTTCTGCTGCTTCTTATTTGGAAGTATTTTAATGGCTAATTTCTGAATATTTATTACCTCCCCACACCTTCCTTTTTTATCGAAGTTTCATTCTTTACTTCTTTCCTTTCTTCTTCAGATAACAGTCTATTTATTTGTTCTTTTCTGAGTTTAGGGGGAGTATTTGATGTGCTTTCTTTCAAAAAACTTATGCAGATAACAGTTTTTTCCCCCTTGTGAGCTATATCCGAGGAGGCGGTGATACTCCAGCTGTATCCTATTCTAAGATAGCGATTGTATCTCCCCTTTTACCTTCCCCTAAACCTTCCCTGCCCTGTCCCTTAGCCACTTCTAATCCTTCCCCAACCCTGCCAGCACACTTTCCAGACGACCAACTTGTTGTCCAGCACCTTCAACTCTATTGTCCAACCCAGCAACCCGCTATTTTGCAACCAAACCTACCGCTGAATACTGCATCCTTGTTATGGACGCCCCGAGACAGCAAACCTCTGTTGTTCATGTCATTTCTACCGCAATTTCTTGTCTTCTTTGCACTAGATAGCCAGCCTTCTAGTTGCTCCTGCAGTTTCTCATTCCACCTTTGCTGCCACCATCCACCTAACCAACCTCCACCACCCGTAGGATGCACTTGCGAGGTGTTTTTGTGTTGTTTCATGTGTCGGTGATCTTATCTTCAGTTTGTGTTGTGCTGTAACCCTATTTCTCTATTAATATAAGTTGTTTTGTGTGTTTTCATTGTTTTTCCTATTAATTCTGGTATCACTATCCATAACATTACGGTCGTTCAACATTCAAATCTACAACATAGATGGTAAAATAATATTTTTATAAAGATTTAGATAATCAATTAAGAAATGATTTTTTGTCACAATTTCTTTCGGTGGAGGCATAAATTAATAATTTAAAAAAAAACATCAATTTTTATTTATTTATCAATGAATAATTGCTTTAATAGATAAAAGTGAATTTATGGTTTATTAAAAAAATCCAAATTAATTTTCATAATTGATATTTGTTAAAATAGTATTACATATAAACAAAATCTTCTACCATAAGATAATCAATTATTTATTTTCTTAATAGTATTAACATATGTGAATTCAGAAATTATTATTTTTAAATAATAAGAGATTTGTCCAAAATAAATGAGAAGAAAGTTTATTATTTAAAAGAGATTATAGTTTTTTTTATGTTAACTCTAAAAAATGTATAGGTTAAAAGTATTCATTTAATCTATTAAGCTTTCACAGTATAAAAATTGGCTATTATTATAATCCACACAAAATACAAGCATTATTCCAAGTTTAGCTTGAATTTAACTTGATTAATCATCTTCACCTTCAACCGAATGAGCACAGATCTTCATATTCTTGTTAAGGAAAAATATATATTTGATGAAAATAGACAATGCCAACAAAATGAAATATATATTCAAAGAATTAAAAAAATATATTTTAAAACTCAAGAATTTGGTTTAACTACTTTATGTCTTCAAATATTAAGAATCTCTATTGTGGATAAAAATAGTAAAACCTATGATAAAGAATTTTTCTATTGAAATCCTAAAAAGAAGTGAATCAGAAAGAGTTTGACATGACTTCAGAGATTTCCAGCATGATTTTCTAGCAAAAGAGAAGAGAGGATCATTGATACAACAACATCAAACCCTTTATTCCACTAAGTGTGATCGGCTACAGAATCCTTTTTCTCCTTTGTGTCCTATTGAGTGTCATATTTTCATTTAATTCTAATAAATTAATATCACTTTCTATATGATTTGTCCTATCCTTTTTAGGTCCACCACTACCTTTCTTAACATAAGTCAAATAAAAACATCCACTCTCCAAACTAGGTCATCAGATGGTCAATGCTTAGTGTGATTAGGGCTATAGTAAGCCGATTTTGAGCCGACCAGATATATTAATTTCAGATTGAAATTGGCTCGTGGTTCGTTATATTCAATTTCAAGCCAACTCGGCCCGAAATTGAATCGATCTCGATCCGGCTCGAAATCGAAACAAGCTAGCACAAATTTGAGTTATTTGGATATATTGCTACTCGAATCAATCCGATCCGGCTCAAAATCAAAACAAGATGGCTCAACTTGAGTTCTTTGGATTTATTCTAGCTCGAAATCAACTCCTAGCTCGTTATATTTGATTTTATTTAGCATTATAAATAATTTTTATAAATAAAAATACTTCAAGCTGATCTCGAGCCAGTTCGAGCTGATCTATGTATGACCCAAAATTGGCTTGAAAAAAATTTTATCAATTGGTTCGGCTAGTTTATTTCGATCCGATCATGATCCAAGCTAAATTTTGAATCAATTTGGCAGAGATTAACGAACTTCGAGCTAAACTTACAACCCTAAATGTGATCAAACCATCTAAAACAACTCTCTAATCTTGTCTACTAGTGGAGCTACTCCAATTCTTTCACAGATATTTTCGTTTCTCATTTTGTCTCCAAGTGTAAAGCCACTCATCCACTTGAGCATTCTCATCTCAACAACATTTAATGAGTTGAATATAAGCAATATCAACATCTTTCTTTTCTAGAACTATCCAAAGTACAAAAGAGGATCATTGATAACAAATTAATTTGTTGCCAACAAAAAGCTTTCTCTACAATTAGTTCTTTTGTCCACAATTTAGTCCTATTATTAGTACAAATAAAGTAAGGCTTTTCTTAGGATTTTCTCACTATAACAAGTTCAGGAATTCATAAAGGAAAAAATTTTGTGCTTTAGACAATAAGATTGACGAGAAAAAAATTGAGGACGCTAAAAAAGGAATTGATTATACCAATCATCTGAATAATCCTGAGTAGAACTTCTCCTGGAGATGGGAAAGGGAGGAACAAACAAACTGCTGAGCAGTTTGATATCGTCATCCAGGCTGACATAGAAGGCATGATCAGACCTATTCTTGAAACTCGAGTTCACAGCAATAAAAAACTTGCTATAGCCAAACGTCATCGCCACTGGAGTGGGGCTGCTCTTTGTGAAAGGTCGAATAAAATTTTATGGAAAAAATAATTATGCTTGTTTTAGTGGGCTAGATAAGTGGGTGGGTGCACGAGCCCCCAATGTCCTCACAGCAGGTTTGCCCATAGATAATTGGATTCACTAATCAATTAATTAAGTAGACATGTCAATATGACATCCATTATAATAACCAATAGTCCTTGACAATATTTTTAACATAATTAATTTATCATCGTCAGTCTTTTCTCAACTATTTGGTCAATCCTCATTTTTTATTCTTTCATGAAAAGTGTTGCCAGAGATTTAAAACAAAATCTTTGCAATAATTTTGAACAAATTTCAAGGATATAACCTCAAGTCTATTCCTCCATCCTATCCTATAACAATAATCTTTTCTACAAGGCCAATGGGTGCATTTTCAATATTTCTTCATGCATGCCAAACCACATAATTTTTTTTTCAAATATAACTAATCTTTATTAAATGCAAATCCAACTATTTCTCTAATACACTCATTCATTAATTTATCCCTTTTAATTTTGCCACGAATCCATTTTAACTTTCTCATTTCTAATACACAACTTAAATATCAATAACAATTTTATCACCTAACACTCCATCCATGCATGACACAACATCAATCAACCACAATTTTATAAAATTTGCCTCAAATCTCTATGATACTTTCTTATCGCATAACACTTTTGAGGTACATTTTCAATTGAACTATCTAGTCATAACTCTAGAAGTTATATCTTGGTTTTCACCTCTATTCTTATGCATAATAAATCCAATGTAAATTAACCAAACCTAAGGATCACCTACTACTAATAGTATTAATAGATAATTGTTCATATCACACCTACTAAAATTGCACATACTTACTTTTTGTTCCACTAACTTTATGTTGTTTACCTTCCAAGTATTTTCACCAATAAAAAAAAAATTTACTTATTATGATAAATGTCTCACTAAGTAGACCTATATTATCAGAAAAAATAAACGGAATCAGCTAAGTATGAGTACCCTTTATAAGCATTTTACCAATAAATATAAATAAGATATGGACAAAATGTTAATATTTGTTATAAAATTAAAATAATTGAAATCTTCTGAGGTACATTTTTTTTAACAATCTAACCTTAACTCTAGAATTTATATTTCCGTTTACATCTCCATTTTTATGTATAATAAATCCAAGTTATCTAAATTAATCAAACCTATATATCATCTTATTTGCTAATAATATTGACAGATAAATATCACACGCAATAACCATCCACTTACTTCTTATTCTTATTCTACTAATTCGATGTTGTTTATTTTCAAAGCATTTTCTCCAATGTTATAATGTTTCACTAATTACGGTAAATGTCTCAATAATTATAACTATATTAAATAAAATAAACCGACCTAAATTTGATTATCCTTTATAAACATTTTCACAATCAATATAATAAGGAAATAGACATAATGTTATGGCTTGTAGTAAACGAAAAAAATTTGAAAATTATTAAGGGCACTCTATAACTACTTATTGTATTAGACTGTGGTCCATCGTACATAACATTTAAAATATCAAAACACGATATTACCTTAATGTGGGCTTAATAAATTCTCATAGTACTAAATCATTTGACTTGTCAAGCTCAATAAAAAACAAATAAATATCTTCTCTTTGCTCTCTTGAATTTATGTATTGCTATGAAATTTTGAATCAAACTAAAATATTCCTTCAATTAATTAGTCTGAATACAGTGAAAAGTGTCCAAGGGCTGCTATACCGGCGCCCGGATGTAGTGTCAAATAAGCAAGGGTTCCCACATTAATGCGGGTAAAGAAGTTAGTCCATGAAACTAATATTAGGATAGGATTTTGGAATATAGGTTCTCCCACTGGTAAAATAGAATTAGTTGATATTATGATCATAAGAAGATAAATATCTTATGTGTTCAAAAAACTAAATAAGTTGAAGAAAAGGCTAAGGAGATTGATAATGTAGGTTTTAAACTTTGGTATTCTGGTAAGAGTCGCACTAAAAATGGTGTAGGTGTAATTATAAATAAGAGTTTGAAAGATAATGTTGTAAAAATTAATAGAGTTAGAGATAGAATTATATCCCTTGAGATTATTGTTGATACTAAAATTTTTAATATTATAAGTGTTTATGCTCCTCAAATAGGTTTAGATATAAGTTCTAAAGATAAATTCTGGAATGACTTAGAAGACTTAATACAAATGATGTCTCTTAAAGAAAAAACCCTTATTGGAGGAGATTTAAATGGACATGTCAGTAGAGTGATAGAAAATTTTAAAAATATTCATAGTGGCTACGACTTTAGAGTGTTTAATAAAGAAGGTAGAACTATACTAGATTTTGTTTTAACGTACTATTTTGTTATTGCTAATACTTTATTTAAGAAAAGAGATTAACAAATTATTACTTAGAATGAATCTAATAAAACACAAATTAATTATTTTCTTATGAGAAGAAAAGATCCTCGAGAATGTAAAAATTTTAAGGTCATTCCAAGTGAGGATTTAAGTACTCAACATCGATTATTAGTTCTATATTTTAAGATAACGAGTTGTAAATTAAAGAATATTAGGAAACATCGTCGTAGAATTAAATGGGATACTTAAAAGACACAAATAAATTATTTTTATAAATAAAATTCAAGATTTCAAAATTTGGGATATTCATGAAGAAGCAAATTTTACGTGGGATAAAGTAACAAATACTATTAAACAAGTGGCAAAGGTTAAACAAGTGGCAAAAATTGTACTTGGAGAATCAAAAGAAAAAATTTCTATAAATAAAAAAATTTTGTGGTGGAATAATAATGTGAAAATAAGATAAAATATAAGAAGTTATGCTATGAAATTGGTTTAAATGTAAAAGCTAAGAGAACAGAGAAAAATATCAAATAACCCGTAGGGAGTCTAAGAGAACATTCCGTGAAGCAAAAAATTCTGCTTTTAATGATCTTTATAATGTATTAGATAATAAGGAGGGTGAAAATATATGTATAAACTAGTAAACAAAGAGAAAATAAAAGAAAAAATTTAACTCAAGTAAAATGTATTAAAAATAAAAATAAAAAAGTGTTGTTTTTAAAAAAAGATATTCAAAACAGTTGGGTGAGTTATTTTGATAAACATTTTAATGATGTTTTGGAAAATATGATCGACCTTACTGATCTTAATATCGTTAATAATAATTAAATGTTTCATTTTTACCATCGCATTAATAAAAAAGAAGTTGATGATGGTTTAAAGAAAACCAAAGGTGGAAATTCTGTAGGATCTGGTGATATACCAATTAAAGTGTGGAAATATTTAGGAGATTTGGGAGTTTCTTGGCTTACTAACCTCTTTAATATTACTTTAAAGACTAAAAAGAAACCTGAGGAGTGGCTGAAGAGTATTTTGGTCCCAATTTTTAAGAAAAAGGGGGATGCACAAGAGTGTGCAAATTATAGAGGAATTAAGTTGATGTGTCATACTTTAAAATTATGGGAGAGGATAATTGAACATAGGTTAAGACGTATTGCAAAGATTTCTGATAATCAATTTGGATTTATGTCGGGAAGGTATATTACGGAAATTATACATTTATTGAAAGGTTTGATGGAGATGTTCAGAGATAATAAGGAGTATTTACATATGATTTTTATTGATTTAGAAAAAGCTTACGATAAGGTTCCAAGAGATATCCTTTGGAGAGTTCTTGAGAAGAAATGTGTTCATATGACTTATATTCCATATGACTTATATTCAAGTTATTCAAGTCATTAAAGATATGTATACACGAGGTGTCACTTGTGTTCGAACAGAAGGGAGATTGACCAAATATTGTCCTATGTCTGTTAGTTTGCATCAGGGATCGGCTTTAAACCCATATATTTTTGCTTTAGTTATGGATGGTCTAACTGGACACTCACAAGAGGATGTACCTTGGTGTATTCATTTTGCTGATGATATCTTACTCGTGGATAAGACGAGAAAAAAGGCTCGGGAAAAACTTGAATTATGGAGGTCTACCTTGTGAGTCTAAAGGTCTTCGTTTGAGTAGAACTTAAACTAAATACATGGAATGTAATTTTAGTAGTAGTAGTTTTAGTGATAGAAATATAACTATGGGTGATCAAATTATTAAAAGATGTGAACGTTTTATATATCTCGGGTCTATTGTTCAAAGTTATTGTTCAAAGTGATGGAGTGATGGTGATATTGATGGGGATGTTATTAGTAGAATTCAAGTTGATTGGTTGAAGTGAATTAATGCTTCAGGCCAATTGTGTGATAGAAAAGTATCGCTTAAATTGAAAGGAAGATTTTATAAGATGTTAAGATGGAGGTGAGACCTGCAATGCTCTATGGGAGCTGAATGTTGGCCTTTAAAAGAGAAGCATAAAAACTAAGTTAAGTGTTGTTGAGATGACAATGATTAAGTGGATGAGTGGCGTTACACTTAGAGACAAAATGGGAAATGAATATATCTGTGATAGGATTGGTGTAGCTTCAGTGACAGACAAACTAGAGAGAGTCATCTTAGATGGTTTGGTCATATTATGTAAATGCGAGGGCGTCCCCTGGAAGCGACATGTTGTGGTTTGACTACAGTGAAAAGTGTGCAAAGTCACTACAACGGTGTCGAGGTGTAGTGTGAAATAAGTAAGTATTTCCACATTATGCGCGGATGTGGGTAAAGAAGTTAGTCCGTAAAACTAATATTAAAATAGGATATTGGGATATAGATACTCTCACAGTAAATTAATGAAACTAGTTGATATTATGGTTCATAGAAAGATAAATATTTTATGTATTCAAGAAATTAAATTGGTTGGAGTGGTTGGAGAAAAAATTAAATTGGTTGGAGAAAAGATTAAGGAGAATGATAGCTTAGGTTTTAAACTTTGCTATTCATGCAGGAGTCGCACTAGAAAGGATATGGGTGTAATTGCAGATAAGAGTTTAAAAGATAATGTTGTAAAAATTAATAGAATTGTAGATAGAATTATAGTTTTTAAGTTGTTGTTGATACTAAGATTTTTAATGTTATAAGCGCTTATGCTCCTCAAGTAGGTTTAGATATAAGTTCTAAAGAAATACTCTGGAATGACCTAGAAGAATTAATACAAATGATATCTCTTAAAGAAAAAATTTTTATTTGAGGAGATTTAAATGGACATGTTGATAGAGTGGTAGAAAGTTTTAGAAATATTCATGGTAGCTAGAAATTGTCGAAAATGTAAAGATTGTAAGGTCATTCCAAGTGAAAATTTAAGTACTCAACATTGATTATTTTTTTTTTTAATTGTAAGATGCAGAGTTGTAAGAGAAAAAATACTATGAATAATTGTCATATAATTAGATTGAGGTACTCACAAATAAAATTACTTTTATGAATAAAATTCAAAATTTCAAGATTGGTGATGTTCATGAAGAAGCAAATTTTATGTGTGATAAAGTAACAAATACTATTAAACAATTGGAAAAAGATGTACTTGAAGTGTCAAAAAAAATTTCAATAAAAAAATAGTTGGTTATGGAATAATAAAGTGCAAGAAAAGATAAAATATAAAAAGTGGTGTTATAAAAATTAGTTTAAATGTAAGAACTTAGAGAATTAAGAAAAATATAAGGTGATCGTAGGGAGTCTATAAGAACAATTTGTCATGCTAAATATTCTGGTTTTAGTGATCTTTATAATATATTAGATACTAAAGAATATGAAAAATATATGTATAAACTAGTTAGACAGAGAGAAAAGAAAAGTGAAGATTGAAAATGCGATTCAATTATGTTTCTGAAAAATCAAAAAGTGTTTTTCTTAGAATAAGATGTTCAACATAGGTGGGTGAGCTATTTTGATAAACTATTCAATTATGTTTCTGAAAATACGATTCACCTTAGTGATCTTAATATCGTTATAAATAATGAAATATTTTATTTTTATCTTCGCATTTGTAAAAAAGAAGTTATGATATTTTAAAGAAAACTAAGGGTGAAAAATTAGTAGGACTTAATGATATCCCAATTGAAGTGCATAATATTTAGGAGATTTAGGAGCTTCTTAGATTAATAAACTCTTTATTATTATTTTTAAAACTAAAAAAATGCCTGAGGAGTGGGAAATGTATTTTGGTCCCCATTTTTAAGAATAAAAGAGATGCACAAATGTGTTCAAATTATAGAGAAATTAAGTTGATGTGTTATGCTTTAAAATTATGGGAGAGGGTAATTGAACAGAGGGTAATTGAACATATTGAACATAGGTTAAGACATGATACAAAGATTTCTCATAATTAGTTTGAATTTATGTCAAGCAAGTCTACTATGGAAGCTATACATTTATTGATCTCTCTTGTCTGTTGTTAATCAAACAATGAAGAAGAACAGAGAGAATAAGGAGGATTTGCATATGATTTTTATTGATTTAGAAAAAGTTTATGATAAGATTCCAAGAGAACTCCTTTGGAGAGTTCTAAGAAAAAAGGTCATGGTATGAATGGACATTCATATTCAAGTCATATGTATACTAGAGTTATTACTTGTGTTCGAACAAAAGGAGGATTGACCAAGTAGTTTCCTATTTCAGTTGGATTACATCTTTTTCTTTAGTTATGGATGCTCTCACTGGACATTTATAGAAGGATGTACCTTGTTGTATATTTTTTGTTGATAATATCCTTCTTGTGGATAAGACTATAGAAAGAGTTAAAGAAAAACTTGAAATATGGAGGTCTCCATTGGAGTCTAATGGCCTTTGTTTGAGTAGAATTAAAACTGAATACATGGAATGTAATTTTAGTGGTAGAAGCTCTAGTGGAAAACTTGTATCTATGGGTGATCAAATGATTAAAAAGTGTGAACTTTGTAGATATCTCGGATCTATTGTTCAAAGTGACTGTCATAAAGATGGAGATGTCATTAGTAGAGTTCAAGTTGGTTGGTTGAGCTGGAGGAATGCTTCGAGCCTAATGTGTGATAGAAAAGTACCGCTTCAACTAAAAGAAAAACTTTATAAGATGGTGGTGAGACCCGCAATGCTCTATAGCATAGAATTTGGGTCTTTAAAAGAGAAGCATAAAACAAAGTTAAGTGTTTTTGAGATGAGAATCCTTCAGTGGATGTTAAGAAAGGCAAAGTTAAACCTAATAAGATTTGGGCATATTGTATAAAAAATGAACTTAATATATTAAAATTAAATAAAAATATGACACTCAATAGGACACAATGGAGAAAAAGGATTCATGTAGCCGACCCCACTTAGTGGAATAAAAGTTTGTTGTTATTGTTGTTGTTGTTGTCGTAGAAAGGAATTAAACAACCAAATGGAACTGACTACTCCCTAGCATATTTGATTCTAAGAAAATTTATAGGAGAGCACTTCTTCTGAGTTATTTGCAAATCATATGATATAACATATTTTGAGAACTCATTCTTAAAAATTCTAATTCCTGAAAATAGATGCAAGAAGTAGAGCATAAATGCAGAATAATAGTCGAGTTTTCTTTTAACAAAAACACGAAATAATTAAGGAGTGCTTAGTAAGTCTTCTATTAATTTAACATTTCCGGCGTGACTAAAATTCAGAAGATGCGCTGATTTAGAAATCAACAACCAGCTCCACGTGACAACATTATCTTCAGTAAGCCAATTGTGTACCCTGGAACTTAAAACTAGATCAAACATACACTATGTGGCCAGGTTAAGATAAAAAGCCACCGCAAAATAGAGCATCATAGAAAATATCACACAAGAAGAAATAATGTATGATCCAGAATTCGCGTGATAAAATTGAAACTGCCGGAACTCACACGGACGCATACAATAACTAGCAAACTGGATTCTAAACATAGAAAATAGTACAACCAAGATCAATCGATAGAACCAGAAAAAAAAAAAAAAAGGTAGAAGTGAAATATCCCTTTACCTCTCGGCCGGAGTGGTGGTGGCTGGCACCGGAGCCTGACGCTGTAGCCCTAGAATCCGTGCCATCGGCGGGATCTCCGCTAACAGGAATCAACAGCTCACGATCTCTATCCCTGTTCCCCATTACCACTAGCGACCTGTCGTCGCCCATCAAACGCCTGAAAAGTTCTTGACTTCACCCTTTTCCTCCAAGCCTGGGCCCTTTGAATCAAAGCATTTCTTTTTAAATACATTGCACAGAGTCTTTGAACTTTCATATTTAGACATATAATACTCAAAACTTCAATATGAAATCAAGAGTAATGGTCTTTTTTTCTTTTAAATATTATTATAATATTAAAACCAAATAAAGTTCATACTTTCATGTTTAAATTTAAAATATCAAAATATTATGTATGTAAAAATGAAAATACATGTGTAAGATATGTAAATACATAAAAATATCACATACTTCATGTATATATTTTTCATTTTTTATACATCCATCTCATGTAGTTCTATCTTGTGTAAAAAATAATAATCTAATATAGAATAAAGCAAAAACTTTTATATAGTTATATTAAAAAATTTTGATAACCAATTCTTAAACAAGTATATCATCATATCTTAATTGAGACTCATAATTAACTTATTCACTAAATATAAATAATAATTATTCTTGATCATAAAGTAATCAAGCATCAAGTTGTTCATGCTTTCCTCATTTATTCACTAATAGCTTATCTAGCATATTAGTTCATTTGAAGCCCTAGTTTGGACTATATTCTAAATGAAAACTTTCAAATTGTTTATGGTATTTCTGATTCTTTTTTTTTTTTTTTTTTGAATAAAATTGAAAAATATTTTGATTTTGAATAAAATTGAACTTTTCTTTGATTAATTATATGCATAAGTATCAAGAAAATTGACTTTACATGCATCATAGTTGTAGTAATTAAAAAGTAACCTCATTGTTTATTTCTTTTGAAAAATATGCTTAAATTTCATTAACCAAAATACTCATATTTTATAAATATAAGTTGAAGCACGTGATGAACCATTGTGATAGTATTTTACATTAAGAGATCATTAATCATTCGTCTTCCCAACAGTTTTTGTGACTTCAATCAATCATAGAGCATGAGTATTTGGGTTGCGCCAAAATTTCATGGTGACAATCTTTTCATTTATATCTAGTCAAGATCAATGTTATTATGTGTCTGATTATTTAGTTCTGAATATGTTATTTGCACAAAAAACCTTATACCTAGAACATATATGACATCATAATACATGTTACAAAGTTGTTAGAATCATCTATGAAACACTTCAAAACTTATTCTAACTTTGATAGAATTATTTTCTAATCAACTTCAAAACATGAATAAATTATAATATAAGTATCCTTAAATATGATCAAATCATAATTGTATCAAGATCGATCTATCCTTAAACCACAATCAAACCATTTTCTAATTATCATCAAATTATCTTAGAATTATTTTTCGAACCACATTTTAACTTTATTAAGATTTTCAAATATAGTACAAAAATGGTTCGCACAAGTTTTCACGGTTCAAAAATAGTTATTGTTTTTAGTCTTCGACAGACAATATGCTTTTATAAAACCCTAGAAATTCAAAGATTTACTTATTTAAATGATCAAATATAGCATCAAAAGTAATATACTATTTTGGGAGATAGAAATATCACTTTATGATAGTTTGATAACTTAAATTACAAAATTTTAAATATTTGCAATGGTTTACGATTAAAATTGATAAATCTTTCTCTTATCTAATCCAAAGATTAGATAGAGTTTAAATTAAATATGGGTTACATGCTTCCTATATTAGCAACCCCCTAATACTTAATTATATCTTAAGCAACTGAAGCTACTTAAGAAAACTTTCGATTAAGGTTGTGGTTTTATCTTCAAAAAATTTCTAAGTTTAGGTTTTCGTGATTGATCATTGGAATTTCAAATGAGAAAAGTTCAAAAGTGGAATAATTATTAACAAAACCCAAAGGAAGAAAAGTAGGACATATCGAAGTAACTAAGAATACTCAGTGTCATCCCAACTATCATATTGTTTGGCTTTAGAGATCTGGAAAGAGGATTATTCGCATCTTAACATCTTATTAGAATTTAGGGCTTTTATCACACGATATACCGTCGTGAGAAAGCCTAGGAGATAAGGATTTATGTTGTAACTAGATGAATAACATTAGAATCCTAAGACTGAAGTGAGGTTCACTAAAAGAAGTGAAATCTCATAAACCTAGTTTAAATGAAGGAAAATACAATAGATAAAAATGTAATGAACTTATCACCTTTGGAAAGAGTTGTCATCTAAACCATCTATTTAAAAAAAAAAGCCATACATGATCGGTCTCAAAGAATGTAAAACATGATATTTTATTATTTTTTAAGAGTGGTATGTCTTACAACTTGATTATAAATCAAGCTGCCTAAGTATGAATGATATACATAATATCCTACTACCGATGTGAATATTATTTTTTCATTTAAAACTTACCACTTGTTATAGTTCACCACACTAAAATATTTATTACTTTTTTGGTTAACTCTTATTGTCGAGTGAACAGAGCAAGCTTTGCAATAGGTTATGCAAATCCTTAACAATGAATGTTTAGAAGATTCATTTATAAGGCTAAATGGTATGTAAAAGTAGACTCATTCTATAAGGTGGTGGTCCTTAAACGATAAACCACTTTTTGTGCAATGAGTGATGGTCTGAAAGAAAGAAATATGAACTATATAGTATGCATAAATATATGGTGATCTTTTTAAGACTATTCTTGAATCGCAAAAATATTTCTACTATATTTTATTTAATATCAATTTAGTTGTATTTACCTATAATATTTCTAAAGATGTAAATATAATATCTTATGCAACTTTCCTTTGGTTATGAGTTTCATCTAATTTAAAAAAAAATAGGTTAAAGTTATTTAGTTTGGATAGAAAATATAGTCCTAAAATGAGCCTATCAGTAATTTCGATAAAAGATGCAAATAAAATACCGACAAAAAAATTGGTCAAATCTATCGAGTACAAATCAAATAATAGATATGATAAAAGGATGCCAACGCTAGACTTATGTTACTCGTTAGTCAACATCATCTAAAATTTCATTATTTTTTAGTTAAGATTTATCCTTTCGCTTCGAGTTCATCCTCTTTTGAATAGTTCAGATATTAATAGGACACTGAACAAAACACACCTTAATTCTAAAATGAAAAGAGGACTCAAGAATGAAAACATACAATATTATGACAGCCTAGTTTTAATTAACTACAACAACCCTATAAGACAGAGTTAGCACATTGTCGGTCGTCAAATTGGAAATTATCGGCTGTCGGAATGGATATCCTGATTTCCGTTTAATTTAATTTTTATATGTATAATTTGGGAAAAGTAGTATTTTAAATTTTGAAAATACGAGACCGAACGGATCTCATATCCTTAGTAGTTAAAAAAATGAGTCTAATACCGCAAGAAATGCATCTATCTCAAAGGGTAGACACACTACTTACTGGAAAGACTCGATTAGATAAACTAAAGAATTTATGACATCTGTTTAAGTCTGCGAAAAAATCATTTTTATTATGTTGACCGACAAGCTTCCCTATTTAATACAAAGAATTAAATAGGATTTATATTAAGCTGGGTTATTTAATGTTTCCTATAAGGGCAACCCTTATAGTTAATTACATTTTAGATAACCGAAGTCACCTAAGAAAACTCTCGATAAAAATCAGGGGATATTGTCTTCAAGGAGTTTAAGGGATGAGAATTTTTAAAAGATCGGACAAAGAGGTGTGAAATGGGAATGGCTCAAATTTGGAACATTTATTTTTGAATCCAATTGAAGAAGAAGTAGGGGATGTCATGGATCCTAAGGAGAACCTCAGTGACTTCCCAAGCTTTCTTATGGTTTAACTTCAACTTCAAAAAGAAATTATGGGTGTCTTCCTACCAATTTTATTTATTAGGGCTTACATTCAAGTGAGATGGTCGCACAAATAGCCTAGAAGATGTGAGGATTTAGGTTGTGACGAACGATAACCTCGAAATCATAGGGTGTGTTAAGGCTTAAATTGTATAGTAGAGTCATACAAAGGCCTAAAAGAAGTTAAGGATTTATGTTGCTCTAATCGAACGACCTCGAAATCCTATGGCTTATTGTTTAGTTCTAAGGAAAGATGTGTTGTTGTAGATCCTCATGCTGTTGCAGAAGGCTGCCCATAAAGTTAACTCCAGGCTCCTCGGCGAAGTAGTTGTCCTAAAGTCTAAGTTTTAAAGGTTTAAATAAAGTTAAATTCAATTATTATGGGGGGATAAAGTTGATTAGAGTGATACCAGTTAGAATCTCACGGTTCCCTTATTTCAGTATCACTATTTTCTTCAAATTCACCTAGTCCAAATGAATTTACTAAACTCAACTCAATGAGTTCCATACTTTCATTTAGACCGTGGGAAATCTCGTTAGTAACAGTAGGTTACCTCCTCCGAGGGATATTCCCGAGGGATTCCCGATCATCCGATAGAGACATTTTAATTTAGTTGCACTTTTTATTTTTTTGTTTTATTTGTGATTAAATTTTGAGTTGTCTTATATTTTAACTGTTGTGATGGTGGATTTTTATCTTGCTTTGATTTCTTAATTTTGGTTTTGGTTTCAGTTCTGTGCCTATCCTAAAAGTTTCAGTTTTGACATGCAGGGTGATCTTGTTGTTTAACATGCAATTTTTTAGGTAGGAAATGAGAGGCACAGAAAGGTAAATAAATTACAATGCAATTACTTAAAAGCGTACCTGCTAATTCTTCTCATTCCTCCACCTGAAGGGTCAGTACTTGCAAAACATATATATACTTTTGCAGAAATAAAAACATGCTTGTAGGAAAATGTTGACCTCACTTTTGGTTGAGGTCTAGAAATTTCTTTAGTAGCCTAGGTCTAGCCATAGGACTTTCCTATTGACTAGTCTTAGAAAACTAGAAAAGGTACCCTCACCATTAGAAATTCAAAACTCTTCTCTTGACTCAACTTGAAATTCCACATATTGACCTTAACCTCTAGCATTTAATAGGTAAGATCATTATGAGGGAGCTCAAGAAGAGTTCTTATAGGGTTATTTGGCCTTAGAATTGACCCTGGGTGTTGACTTGGAACTAGGGTACATTATATCTTCACAATACATTGGTTTATGACACATTTATAATGGATATCTATCCAATTCTATTTGAAATGCCCAACTTGGTCTTTTGCCCCGAGGCACCTCCAAATTACCTAACTACCCTTGGAACCCAAATTTGGCTAAAATTCCTAAATTTTGCCAAAATACCCAAAATTGATCAAAAAAACATTTCAAACACCTTGAATACATCTAAATTTGCCAAAATTGACAAAAATTTCCAAAAATGACCAAATTACCAAGATACCCCTC
>NW_018164566.1:182513-182836 GCF_001263595.1 Phalaenopsis equestris
ATTCGCCGATTTCTATAAAATTCATCCCACGGCCATGAATAGCGGTGTGGTAAATTTTTTTCACCAAGGCCTTTCAAACTCCTCTGAGAGCTTTCCTGAGGGACCCTTAGCACATCCCAATCCATTTCCCCCTCTCAATTCCACCACAGAAAGCCAATTTTGAGCTCAAACCCTTGCCCGAAACGAGGACAAAATCCAATCTCAACCTACAAAGCACCAAACCCCAAATTAATTGGCTCTACACCTTCACAAGAGTGAAAGAAGCCAAAGCCCCATCAAATCCCCCTTCCACAGAGCCTCTACCATAGCCCTCAACCAACACC
>NW_018164566.1:190332-190760 GCF_001263595.1 Phalaenopsis equestris
CATGGAGTCTCTGTAAGCGAAGAAGACGAAGACTTTGATTACAGTGACTATCTTGAAGAAGACTTCATGGATATTCATGTTGTTGAAACAAGAGCTTCTGCATCTTCACGAGATGAAAATGTCGTTGAAGAAATGCAAAGATCCCTTCTCCAAAAAGATGAACTTATTAGTTCATTGGAGAAAAAGATAGAAGAAATGACTGCTTCTATGACTGCTATGGCCATAATCCAAGGTCAGTCACAAATACCGCAGACAGCATCTCCAGATGTCAATCAACCAGAGGTTATACACATTACAGAAGAAAGAAGAGAAGTAACATCTGCCAATAAAGAAGACCAACTGAGAAAAGAATCTACATCCACAACCATACCTGAAAAAGATCTCAAACAAATAGTTGAGCAAGTTCGTGATGCTTTAGTACAATCCAA
>NW_018164566.1:191064-191526 GCF_001263595.1 Phalaenopsis equestris
CGTCATGTTTCCATTGGAGAACTCATGATGGAAAAACAAAAATCTGGGAAAACCTTGGTAGATTATATTTTGAGGTGGAGAAACCTTAGCATGAAATGTGACCCACAACTACAGGAACATCATGCAATTGATATTCTACTCAGGAGCATGCATGGACCAGTAGCTTTCATGCTCAAGGGACTCACCATCAAAACCTTCGAGAAACTACTAAAGAAAGCTAGTAGCCTTCAAGAAGATATTAAACATATGGATTCCAGCAAAAAGGCAAAAGTAACCAAAACCTTTGAAAAGAAATCTAGAACAATTGCAACCATCGATAAAGGAAAGCAACCAATGAAAATATATACAGATAATCCTCGTCTGCCTTCATCACAACAAATTCAGAAACAAATTAGCCAGTCTAATCAACAATCCTCTCAAGGAGAGCCGTCTCAAAGAAGAAAGATATCCTATATTCTTTTA
>NW_018164566.1:191626-192105 GCF_001263595.1 Phalaenopsis equestris
ATCCACTTGTTAAAAGAGGATTAAAAAAATCAACAACAATTAAACTCTTTTAAAACACCACAAGTCCAGTTAGGATTAAAAATTTGGCTAAGTTTTCTTAAACAAATTGATTTGCCCCTTGCAGGATCTTCACCCATATAATTACCTTATTCTTGGGAATAATCAAGGCATCAATGTTTACTGAGCATCAGGATATTCAGGATGAATTATTAAGCAACATAATAAAGTTTAAATGAACCCAAGACCTTTTACCAAACATTAAGAAGGTTGCATGGACCTGTTCCCTACTCTTAATCTGGTGAATACCTTAGGGATCTTTTAAACTTAATATGTTTTGCTTAATAATATTACCCTTAAAATTTAAAGACCCCCAATACACAACATAAAGTTAGGAAGGTTTCCAAAAATTTACTTTTCTAGCTCTATATACATAAATGCTCTGACATGCATTTTAAGTTTCAGGTGGTGGAACGAGAAGA
>NW_018164566.1:193104-239997 GCF_001263595.1 Phalaenopsis equestris
TTTTTCTTGACTTTTATCGAGAGTATTCTTAGGTAACTTTTGTTACCTAAGATGTAATTAACTATAGGGGCTTGCCCTTATAGGAAGTTTTTCCCGAACCCAGCATAATATAAACCCTATTTAATTCCTTATATTAAATAGAGGAATTTGTCGGCTAATATGTTAGTTTTGCAGATAAAACGGATGTCATAACTTTCTTTAGTTTATTTGATCGAGCCTCACCCTCAATTCTTGTGTTCATCCTTCGGGATAGATACAGGATTTGAGGTAAATCGCTCTTTCATCTAAACTATGAAAATTATGGGGTCAGTTTGACTTCATCTTTTTCAAAATTAAAATTTTTTTAAAAAATGTCCTTCCGAAGCGGGCAACGAGATTTCAATTCTGATGACCGACAGCTTCTTACGGGCAAACCCCACAACAAAAAATAGTACCGACAGAAAAGCAGAGAACATGGATTTGAGGTGTGTCTATCAAACCCTATGTCACACTCTGCTGTTTCTAATTTGTTCATCTGTAGAGATAATTCCCTCAAGTAAATCATAATATGTACAAGTGTCCTTTAAGATTCCCAAAGGATCATGAAATGGTCCAGGGTAGTACCCTAGACATTTCATAGTCCCTCAAATCGTCTCGAGTTCATTTTGGTCTTATTATGTTTGCTATGTGGTACACCCAATTCATACCCTTATGCTTAATGAACCTTGATGTTTTGATTATCTCTTTAAGTGGGGTAATTATCATTTGATGTTTCACTTACGAATTATTCGGGTAAGACACTTATGGGCAATTTAACTTAATTAAGAAACTTAGTCAGATTGATTTTCAAAGATGGGCTTATAGTTTTTTTTTAGAAATAGTTTCAAATTATTTATAGGTCATTTTCTAAACATCGCTATACAAGATTTTGATTAAGCCTGATTCACTAATAAGCCCTTAAAACTTAATGAGTAGAATTGTAATTTTTTAAGAAAATTTGAATATTTATACTTTTAAACCTTATCAAGAATCATAAATCATTTTAGAACCATTAATGGAGGTTCTGAATCAGTTGGTTATGATCTTCCAAAATCAAACCCCTCACCTTAATATCTTGTTATTTAATTACTCTTCCAAATTTCATAAATGTGAGAAATTACAAATTTATCCTTAATGAGACCAAAGTGAGATTGGTTGCTACCATTTATCCCTTTCATGTAACAATCATTAAGACATGTCAATTAAGATCATTTATTACCCATTTACCCTTTGGTTAGGCCAAAATATTAATTGGTGCTTAAATCCTAAAATTACCATTCTGCCCTTAAGGCCTTAACACCTTATAATTCATTAAATTAAACCCAAATGACTTTATAATTTTTATGCTGCCTTACTCATGGGTTAATTAAAACATCAGAGGAGAAATATGATTTTTCTGAATTTATTTAATTTTATAATTATTTTAATGCAAAAATGAGGATTTTTAATGAAAATTCAATAACTCAACCAAAACAAAACCTCTATTCTTAAAAAATTTATTAGAGGTTCACCTAGGTTAGAGGACCACTTGGACCAAGTTTCATGATTTTGAGAATTTTAATTTAATTATTATAATTATTTTTTTGTTCTAAGTATTAATTAAATATAAATATTATTTAAATGAAAAATTAAATTTTATATTTTTCTTAAATCTCTCTGAGTCCAAGAAACTCAGAGAAATAAGTTTCATATATATTTTTTGGTTTTTATTTTAATTATTAGAATTATTTTAGTGAAAAATTAAAGAAAATTCATTTTAAGCCTTTCAAAATTAATATCTTGACTTAGAAAATTAAAAGAATTATTTTAATTGGTCTTAAGTGATCATGAAGCCAAATGTAACATTTTAGTATGTTTTTACAATCTTGTAATTTTTATGATTTTTAATTAATTTTTTTAATTATTTAAATATTTAAAAATGACTTAAAAATGAAATATTTATTTTAATTACACTTTATTTTTCTTATGTTCATCTGATCACAAGGAGCTTCCAAAACCAATTTGGTGATTTTTTGAATTTTATTTTAATTATTATAATTATTTTAGTGTCAAAAATGTAATTTCATTTAGTTAATCCATTTTAGTGGTCAAATTAATTCCAATTGACTTGAAATTTTTATGGAGAGTTCCGCTGATATTAATTTACAGTGGAGAATAATTTTTTTGTCATTTAAATCTATATTTTATCCAATTATATTTCATTTTTAGGGTTTAATGACAATTAGGGTAATTTTTAATGAGTTAAACCAAGTTTATATTTTTCCTAGGGTCCTATGACTACAATAAACCTACCAAATCAAGTTTTGTATTTTTTTGATGAATATTTTAATCATTATAATTATTTTACCAAAACAGATATGACATGCTTGAAAAATAGAGATCTCTGCCTAGAGACCTCCACTGACCTTAGAAAAATCAAGGAAGGTCCCTCATGATAGAGAGATCAAAAGCCCCAAAAATCAAGTCATGATGAAATGTTCATGCAAATGGAGAGTACAAATAAGAAATACATTATGTAATTAATTAAAAATCATGCATTCATCAAACATACATGAAATCATTTCCGCTTTATTCTCCTCTGTTCACTGAGTATGTGGGTATTTTTATTATATTTTTGTAATTTTTCTACACCAAGATATGGATTTTTGAAGTTCTAGGATTTAAATAATTCAAGAAAATCTTATTTTTTTTATTTAAACCACGCGACGCCATGCAATCCTTAACATCTCCGAAGCCTCCACGTGGCGTATTATGGTTCGACACCGCTATTTAAGCCAGCGCTTACTCGACCCATTGTTCATGCACCATTTGCTCGTTCGATGCGATCTCAGTCGTCTGTCCGATACACACGTGATTGGACGGCTCTCTGTCATCGTCCCCAAGTCCCCCAATCTGTGAATCGTCCACCTTCTAACCTTAATATCTCGCTCGATACTCAACCAAATCTCTTCGGGTTTGTTTTTATAGACACGTCTAGACTAGGATAACACATCTATACAGTTAATCAAGTCTTAAATCAAGTCTATAAGCATGAAGAATTAAAATAGACTCAGTTTGAGGAGAAAACTCAATACCTTTGCCCAAGAGGTTTGGCCTAGATTGGGTGCTTCTACAAGCTTGAGTTGAGTCCAGAGAGCTCCTAGATGAAGCCTTGGGCCGTGGTGAATTGCCTTGACTGAATTCGATCAAGGCCAATTTTGGGTGTTGATCAAAGTCTATGCTAGGGTGGTCTGGTGATGGGGCTTTTATGGGGAATCTTCATCTTTCACTCAAGGGATGTGGGTGCAATTAATTTGACTTTGGTGCACCGTAGAGGTTTGGGGAATTATGTCCTGGTTCAAGCTGATTTTTGATCTCCAAAATTGAGCTCAGGCAGTGGGTTTGAGTGGCTGAAAACAGAGGGATTGCACTCAGGGAAGCTGGGAGAAGCTATGAGAACAATTTTTCAGTGTCTCCCCAAGGAATTTTCAACAACCTTCCTCTTGATTGTGAAAGGGGCATTTAAATAGGAGGGGCTATGGTTGCTCTCAGGCCAGGTTGAGGTGGCTGGGATGCTACCTAGGTGGAGGGCAGAAAGGCTCCAATGGTCTATTGGATTGGTGCCACTTGGATGGGTTTAATTTTTTGTTTAAGCCATGGTGGAGCTTTCAGGTTTGGGTTTTTCGACCTTGGCCAGTGAGGGGTCACCATCTGGCTCAAGGAGGTCAGGCCTAGGTCATGGTGCAGTCAATTTGGGTTTGACATGTGTAAATGTTATTAATTGAAATGGAAGGGGTATTGGGCTAGGTTGGGTCAAACATGGGTCTAACCCCATTGAAATGGGGTTGTGTGGCTCCCCATGGCTGACTAAGGTTAGGTGAGCCAACTGAAATGGTGTGGAGAAGTCCCCATCCATTGTATTTGATTAAACATGGATTAGAGTGTATCATTAAAAGGGTAAAAACTTTATTAAGGGAGCTTGAAAGTGTCCCCACCCTTTTCCATTAATAGTTTGGTGAGGTGGCAAAGACTCATATGGCTCACTTATGGCTTGGGGATGGCTTCATGACTTGTCGTTGGCTTGGCCAATTTGCATGAGAAAGGATTTTTGGATTTTATGTGGTATTTTGATGGTGTTTGTCATGAGGCTTAATATGGAATGATTTTGGCATGAATTGGAAACTTAGGGAATGATTTTGATTAAATTGATGATGAGGAGAAAAAATTGTCAGCTTTTAATTGAATCTTGGGCTTTGAATCTTGGGCTTTTTGAATGACTTGAGGGCTTGGGATTTTAGAATTGAGGAGAATTTGGGTTTGGGTCAATTAAATGTTTAATTTAGTGTAGGGAGATTTCATGAAGAGTTTTGAAAGAATTTCAAGTTATTTTGAATTGAATTGGAAGACCAATTTGGTGGAATTTGGACATAGGTTAATTTGAGGATTTTAGGTTAGAGTTGGTTTTGGGTTATACTAGAGCTTGGATATGACCCAATTAATATTTCAATTTGGTGTGTGTGATTGTCATGCAATATGTTGAAAAGAAATTAGGTGGAAATTTTGGGGTTATGGCTTTCAATTTGGTGGCATTTGGGGATATGACCAATTTAGGGTAAAATTGGGGCTTTTTAATTTGGGTGAAATTGAGCTTGTAATTGGGTAAAATTAGGTTTTTATTTAGTTTCAATTGGTATTAGGAATATTGAATTTTTGTTTGGAATTGAAATTGGTCAAGATTGAGGTCAATTTGTCTGACATTGGGGCTAATTTAGGGGAATTGGGCCTTTAAGTGCAATTTGGGGCTTTTATTTAAAATGGGCCAATTTGGTCAAATTGGGTCAATGTGATGGTTCAAATTGATTTTGGGGACAATTGTGATGATTTTAAAATGTTTGAGATTTTTTCAAAATTTTTGGGTCATGAGAGACATTTTGGTAATTTTTGGCAAATTTGGGGCATTTTGGGAATTTGGTGATTTTGGTCAATTTGGGTAGTGGGAAATGGTTTGAAATGACTTTTGGACAAATTTGGGTGTTTTGGGCAATTTTGGGAATGTTGGCAAAAATTTGGGTTGTAGGGGTATTTTGGTAATTTTGATGAAAGTTTGGGCTAGAGTGGGTAGGTAAGCCATTAAGCAAATTCCAAGTCATGAGAACCATATGAGGACTCACTTTAGATGATCAATATGTTGGTCCTAAACCTCTTACTCAAGGGCTAGGGGTTTGGGTTCACCCATATGAGCTTTCCAAAAGGAGTCAAGAGACCAAATTAAGTGCAAGTTGTCTTAAGGTTTAGGGTGTGTGAAAAAATGTAGTGTTTGCAAGCTAGTCTAACCAAGACTAGACCACCCATGGTTATTCCTATGGCTTGACCATCTTATGGGGACTCTCATTGAGCTCCCTCATATTGACTCCACCTACTAACTGCTAGAGGTTAGAACCAATATGTGGAACTTCAAGTTTAGTAAGGAAGAGTTTAGAATTTTTAATGGTGAGGGTTCCTTTTCTAGTCCTCTAGAAATAGTCAACAGGAAAGTCTTATGGCTAGACCTTAGGCTATTGAGAAGGAAACTAGATCTCAACCAAAAGTGAGGTCAACACATACCGTAAGCTTACTATGGAAGCCTAACAACATGCAAAGAAAATCTACAATAACCTCGGCTAACATGCCAGAGAAATGCAGTAAAATTAAATTATTTACTTGTTCTAATAAATGTCTAACAAGCAAATAAGGCAAAATAACATAATGCACAATCAAGCTAAATCCTATGATGTCTAAAAGTAAGTGAATGTAAAGTGTGAGAAAAATAGTGACGATATCAGGTCAAGATGCCCATAGCTTTCCATCATCTTGAATAGCCCCGGTCCCTAATTTAGTTAGTTATAAGAGATGGTTAACTCAATCTGACTTGAAGATTCCTGTTAGCAACTATGAGTTGCATTGCCCACAAAATCTTTGTAGATCCGGGATGAATTTATTATTATTCATGTTGCATTTGATTTTATTGTTCATTAGAGGTTTACTTTACGTGTTAATGTCTTTCAAATTTTATGAGTTTATGACTTTTATTTTCTTGAACTTTAATAAAATTTCAATTTGATTTTTAATAGGCTTTTCTTTTTTTAATGATTGTATTTTTAATAGGATTTTTTTATTAATTTGGTTTTTAATATGATTGTCTTTTAATTTACATTTATGACGATCCAGGTCAATATCTCATGGTTCCATCAACTTAGGGTATTTAGTGTGTAGTTTGCTTCGTTACGAATAACCAGAGGACTTCTTATTAGCAATCAAATTAACTTATTCAAGGATACCTAAAAGATTGGGATTTATTTAATGAATTTCAAGTTTAAGTTTTAGTGAATTTTATTTTATGGTCCATCTAAAGTTTAATGATTTATAAATTTTATGGATTTTACTTAATTTTTGCTCTAGTTTATTTTTTATGACCTGTTTTATTTGTTTGGTGTTTTGATTTTGTGATTGATTTGATTTTTTATATTTCTTAATTCATCTTTATTTGCTTGATCTATTAGTGAAGATTTTGTTGGATTTGGAGTTTTCTTAATGAAGTTATTAAGTTCTTGTTTCATGAGTGGTATATTCATAAATTCATTGTTCTTATCTTAAAAAACTTTAACTTGAGATAGAAGTTGTTTATTATATTTTGAGATTTGTTAATTAATTCTTTGAAGTGATTAGTTAATAGTTTCAAATTCAATAACTTTTTTTTGTTAAGTATGATAACAAAAGGTATGTTTGTAATTTCAAAGAAGTTACAAATATGCCCATATTTAATTTCAAACATAAGAGTTATAATGTTTAGGCTTTATTTAACTTCTCATTAAAGATTTTAAGATAAATTTATTAAAGTTTAAGTTTGTAGGATTTACTATTTAACAATTGAAAAGCAACTCATGTTATATTTATAATTTAAGAAATTACAAATTAATCTCTAATCACTTTTGATTAATCAGTTTGTATTATATTTTTGATTGACTTATTAATTAATGATCTTTTGAGTTTATTTTTCATGAGTTTTAATTCTTTAATGTTCAAATTAGAGGTTCAAGAGTTCAAAATGGTACATTTTTTATTTTAGAAAAGTAACTTTCCTCACATTGTTAGTTATGAATTTTATTGTATATTAAGTATTTTGTGTTTTATTATTGAGTTTCAATTATGTTTTATAGATTTTAAGGTTTCAAATTATTCAAAATTATTTTTAAGGTAAAATCTATAGCTTTCAATTTTTGGCCAAGATTTTTATTTGAAATTAAGTTGGTTTAACTCACCAATTTTGTTTGAATTGTTTTAAATATTGAGTGAATCATTGGTTTTATGATTTACATATAATTTGGGTTAGCAATTTTTATAAGGCCAAATTTTTCATACTTTCATGATTATCATTTTTCCCTTATACATTGATGTTTTGACATAGAATTTGACTTTATTATTTCATTTGGTGTGTTTGCTAACTTAATTTGGGGTTTTCTTTTTTACTTTTTGTTACTTGAGTTTGGAGACAAAGGTTAGGGGTGAAATTTTACATTTTTACAAATATACCCTTTCTTAGGTTTAAGTGATTTTTTAATTTTCAAAGAATGAGATGGTGATTTTAAATTATAAGTTCATTATTTTAATCATTTTTTTCATTTTCCAATTGAGTTTATAATTTTTTTATTTATAATTATATATTATTATTATTATTATCATTATATTTTTCATATTTAATTTACAATTAATTGCAAATCTAACAGAAGTTACATTATCTCACTTAAATATTGATTTTTTTCTTAGATCTGCCTAGATTGTTTATGTCATAATCTTAGGTTCATTTTAGAATAGACTTTGATGAAATTTTTGGTGAAATTTAGTGTTGTTTTGGGGTTTATTTTGATGGAGTTTAGGTGGTTTTTTGGTGGAGTTTTGGAAGGGGTTTAGGGGTTGAATTTGGGAGAATTTTGGTGGACTTTTAGTGGGAGTATTGGAAGAGTTTTGTTGGAGTTTAGGTGGAGTTTTGGTAGGGATTTAGAGGTTGATTTTAGCGAAGTTTATGTGGAGTTTTGGCGGAGTTAAGGCGGAGTAGGCTACACATATATGCCTTTCAATTATTGTATATTTATGCACACAACACACAATTCTTATATATTTTCATAGTTAACACTTACATTTTCCTTTTTTATACAAAAGTACCCAAAATTTAACTTTCTTACAAAACATTCAAACTTTCTTTTTTACCTAAATAAAACCTCAATTTCCATATTTTAAACTGAAAAAAATTTAATTTTTATTTACATAACTCAAGTTTTATCTTTTCATACATAAAACTTAAATTTTTATCCTTATATGCATAAGAGTTATATATATTTTTTACATACATAAAACTTAAATTTTTTTTTTTCACATACATTAAATTTAAATTTTTATCTTTTCATACATAAAAATTAAATTTTTATTTTTCCATAAGAAAAAAGTAAACTTTTTATTTTCTCCATATATAACCCTCAAATTTTTATTTTTTGCATTTTTTGCATATATAACAGTAATATATAACAGTAAAATTTTTATTTTTTGCATATATAACAGTAAAATTTTTATTTTTTTGCTTACATGACACTTAAATCTTTATTTTTGCATATATAAAACATAAATTTTATTTTACTTACTTACATAACACTAAAATTTTAATTTTTACAAACATAAAACTTTAATTTTTATTTTTGCATACATAACACTTAAACTTTATTTTTTACATACATAACATTCAAATTTCCACTTTTATACATAATACTTAAATTTCTTTATATTACTATTTATATGTAACGCTTCAATTTTTACCTTAATTTTCAATATCACATAAAAATATAGCCGTTTAATTTTTTTTTTTTTTGATAGAGCGAAACACATTGAGTGATATACATCAAAATAAAATTAGATTTTAAATATAAGGAATTAAATGGTATACATTTAAATATCTCTTTTTGGTGGTTTAAATGTCAAGCATATAAATATTAAATTTCCCTTTTTTTTGGTTGTAAATATCAATTGCTTATTTTTTTATTGTTTTTGAATATTAAAGTTGCTTTTTGTTTTGTATATATAAGTTTTTTTTTTCTTTTAGGTTTTGGATAAGTGAATACATGAGAATTAGGTGGTATGTATGTGAAATAGAAAAGTCTGGTTTTTAGACTTGTAGGTATGCAAGAATTAAGTGTTATTTGTGTAAACACCCAAGTTTAAGTTGTTTGTATGCAGATGCTTAAGTTCTTTTGTGTCGGGATGCAGATTTCAAAGCTTAGGTTTTGGACATGTAAATACATGAGGTTTGAGTGACATGCATGTAAATACATGAGGTTTGAGTTGTGTGCATGCAAACATTCAAGATCTGAGTGGTGTGCATGTAAATACATAATATTTGAGTGTTGTGTATGTAAATACATGAGATTTGAGTTGCCTGTCATCCTGTAAATACATAAGAAATATGTGGCATGCATGTGAATTCATAAAAAGAGAGAGAGGAGAGAGGCTGCTAAATGGAGGAATGGTTTGGAGGTATTCATAGGTTAAAGAGGGAAGAGAGAGTTAGTATCAGTTGGATCTTAAAGAAAAGTGGAGAGGATGTGGTTGTTTATGGTTTGGAAGGGGAGGAAAATAGGAGAGAGAGAGAGGGAGAGTGATGGAAAAATAAGAGAATATCTATTTTTTTTTAATTTATTTTAGTGGCATTTTGTCCTTTTATGTTATTTTATCTTATTTTGTTCGGTTTTGCCTTTTTTAGTGGATTTGACCATTCTTTTGTTTATCTTGTCATGAGAGCATGAGAGGTGAATTGGAGGTGGCCATGTGGAAATTTGACCTTGTCTTAAGGGTGGGGGCTTGACTTGATTTTTCTTCTTCCTAAGATGGTTTTGGTCTTGGTATGAAAATAGTTTGTCCTTGTTTATCATGGAGATTTTGTAGGTTTTGGAATTTGACTAAGTTATTGGAGTTTGGGTGGACGAGTCTTGCTCATGAGGATTTGGGTTAACTTGGGCTTTGGGTTTAGCATGAAAATAGTGTCACCATTAGAAAATCTAAATAAGTGGGCTGGATCATGCTAAAGATGGCTTGTTGGCTTGTTGGTTTGGATGAAGCTTAACATGGCTTGGTGGCTTGCATATGACTTAGCATGGCTTGATGACTTACCATGAGACGGGGTTTTGTGATTTTTTTTTGTTTTCTTATTTGTCATTAGACAAAATTTTGGCCATGGGATTATGCTTTAGATTTAATCATTAGTTTTTTTTCTTTGCATGTGGCATAAGTTTTTGATTGATTTTGTGTCATGAGGAGGCTGATTTGAACTAAATTGGATTTTGGTTTGAATTGATTTTAATTCAATTTTGGTTTTAGTTAGTGGATTCCAGTTTTGGGCTTAGGTTTGGGCCTTAGGTCAAATGAATTTTAATTTTAAGTTTATCACAACATAAGCTTAGTTTGATTTAGGTGTTTTTAATTTTAATTTTGGATATTAAATTTAAAAGTTGATGAATTTAATTTTAACTCTTTCTATTTGGTTTAATTTAGTGTTTTGAATAAATTAAATTTCATATTTTTGATTAATTTTGGTGCATTAATTAATGCTTGATTTTAATTTGATTTGATTTTGATTGGTGATTAATGATTTTAGTGAATTTAGTTTTAATATTGAATTCATTTATACTGATGTTTGTTGATTTTAATCTTTAATGGATTCAATTTTTATTGATTTTGGTTGAAATTAATTTTTAGTGGAATTAGTTATGTTGGTTTTTTTGAGATTAGTTTTCAGTGGATTTAATTATGTTGATTTTTATTTTGTTGAGATTAATTATGTTGATATTAAATTTTGAATTTAGCCTTAGGTTGATTTATGGATGAATTTTATTTTATTTTGTTTAATTTTAAATTTTACCTGATAGTTTTAATTTGTGGCCCCAATTTTGATGAATTTGATTATTATTTTTTAGTTCGTGATTTTAATTTAATTTAATTTTAACTTTATTGATTTTAATTTTAGGTTCTTTTGATATTTTTTGATGAATTTGGTAATTTCATTTTTGATGATTTTAGTTGTTTAAATTATGTGATTGAATTATGAAGTTCCAATTTTAATTGATTTTTGTTTGCAAATTGATCATTTTTTTAAGAGATATACCCTATCTTTGTTTAAGGTGAACTTCATACCCAACGAGCTCTTCATAAACTAAGAGTTAGATAAGGAATTATGAAGGAGAGATGTTAAGTGCCCAAAAGAGAGAGACCAACAGAAGACCTGTCTTTAGGACCAAAGGGTAACTTTAGGCAATTTCAACATATGGGAACTCAACTTAAGCTTCAATGATCTAACCATAATCATCTCAACCAAGGTTTGATGATTTAAAGGTTAGCTTTTGAAACTCTATGGAGTGTAGAAGTGTTTTGAAGTTTCATTTTGGCATTTGCTCCTTCATTAGTTTTATAAGAGAGCTATTAAGAAAATCCTAAGACTAGATTCTAAGCTCTAGAGAGAGGAAATATAAGATAGATCTCACACAAAAATGAGGTCAATAATGATTTCATCATAGTTTGATTAAAGTATTGTTCAATCTATCTTTAATGGTGATTTGATCATGATTAAACAATGGTTTATTTTTTTAGCCATTGTTATCTCTTTTATTTCATTTATTTTTTACTTAAAATTGCTAATATAAATGAGAATAATGTTATATTATTGTATTTAAAATTAAAGACACCATTGTATCCATCTTATAATCTAATATATTATAGGCATTAAATTATGCTTTATTAAATTTAGCTTATAGTATATCATGTTAAAGTATTTGTGATTGTACTATGATATATAAACTTTGTAATCTATTGTGTTAAAGTTGTTGCAATGCATTTTATTTCATTTATCACATATGTAAACTATTCAAATCACATTCATACCTTCTCTTGAAAACATTATTTGTATCAGATTTAAATTGGTTTGAATCACTCATTGTTCGAATATTTTTTAAAAGTACATTTGAAACCCTATTTAACTCAAATCTTACCTCGTATAATTTCAATTTTTCTCAAACAATATCATTTACAATGGACATTAAATAAGTAGTACATAGCCAAAAGAGATGGATGTTGTAATTAAAAATATATATTTTGACATATTTCTCTAGAAAAATAAACATTGAAAAAATTTTCCAATAACAACTATTGTGAGGCTTAAATTCATTATATTCCTAAAGATAAGCATTATATAATATATTATACATAGATCTTAGTATATTACTACAAAGTTTCTAAATAAATTATTTAGAGCTACATTTAAATTGAGTGAAATCAAAATTTAAAAAAATTTAAAGCAAATCAAAATTACCTTTAAATTAATTTTGTTTATGAAGTTAAGTTTAAAATTGATTTAAAGTCAAGTCAAGCAAAATAAAATTTCAAGCAAATATTAAGCAAACTTTGATCTTTAAACTCTTAATTATCCTTTAAAAAACTAATAAAAGACGTATCTCTCATTTTGAAACTGACTCAAACAAAAAAATAGATTTGTTTGCATGTCATCAAAATCTATCTTATTAAAAAATAAGTAAATAAGCAAGCTAACAAACAAATTTATATATTTATGTTTGTAATTATCAAATAAGTAAGAATTTAGAGAATGTTAATAATAAAAATTATTTGTTTATTACTTTTATGAATAAAATATGATGATTTTTTTTATTAAAACCATCATATGTTTCACTTACCATGGCAGCTAGTCTTGAATAAAGAAGATAAAGGCAAATTAGTTTTGATGGTGGCACAACACTGACCCTCTTAAAATTTGTTTAGTCTTCAGTCTATGGGCATATTTTCTTAGATGAATTAAAACATTAAATAAAAGAAATGTAATGTAATTTAATTTTAGGAGGTTGTTTAATTGAATATAATTTAAATGTAGTGTCATGACAAGTTTATTATTAGTTTTTTAATTGATTTCAAAATTTGAAAATCTCTCTTCCTTCTCCTTTCCCTTTTGTGATCTTTTTGTGAGGTGATGAGATCAATAATACGATTGATATAGGTGAGAGTGGTAGTGACCGGGATAAATAATGTAATGCAAATGGAGAAGAGGTTGAATGTAGCAAGGCATCATATTTAAGGGTAGTTTTGATTTGGGCAAATTTAAAAAAACATTGAAGATAGGCATTTGGGGTTTATAAATTCTTCAAAAAATTTTTATATTTATTTTTCTTCCATCCAAAAACATGTGAATTAAAAATTCACACATTTCCTATACTTTATACTCCTAATACAAAAAAGAGAAAAATCAAAGAGCTTTTTAGTTGCAACAAACAATTAAGACTTTTAATAATGATAGAGTATAACCTCACTGTTATCACACTTAATTCAATATATTTAAGATGTGAAGAGGATGTGGTGTTATTTTCTTTCTACCTTCATATACTGTCTACCAAATTGTAGAATAAAAAACAAAAAATCTAGTGTTACATTTTGGGTCGGTCATTATACTTGGATTATAATGGTGGTAAGTGTTCTTCAAGGTGAACTTGAAGACCCATGCAAGCAAGAAAAGCTAAATTCATTACTTTAATTTACTCTCTTTTTAAGAAGATTCTGCTACTTGAATGATTAAAAAGGATTTCGTACAAAAGACTAATTAATGGTATACCAACCTATTCATTTCTTTTATTGTCATCTTACCTTTATTTATCACTAAGCGTGATATACTACTGGGCATGTTGAAGAAAGGGGTCCAGAATATAGGCAATATCACATGCCCTCTTCAACTTACCATAAAAAAATGGTATGGTGTAAAAGGGATTATTCATACGAATATAAGAATCAAGTTGGTTAAAATTGACCATCTAAATTTTTGTTTGAGACCTAATCTTATCCTTTAATTGAGTCAATTGGACCACATTAAGTTATCTTGGGTTTAAGCTTTATTTTATGTTAGTCAAGTGACAAATTTGACTTAGTTTATCTTTGGTTAACTTATAAGATAACATAAGAGGTTAATAGATTAATTAATTGGGTTTATTGGTCCAAACTGAACAATTGGGTCCATCAGTTAATGTTAAATAGGCAAGGTTTGATTTTTAGTTAAATCTAAGGCTAGTGTGTACATTAAATTATTCAAATGCTAATTAAAATTAATTTAAGCATAATGCAATAATAAGATTGGACCTTTGTGCTCTATTCACTAAGCTAACTAATATTAAGAATAGATTTGTTTGGTAATTTGTTTTCAAAATTAAATGATGTACTAATCACTTGTGGACTCTTATACATAAATCCGTTTGAAGGTTCAAATTATTAATAATCTTTGATATTCTAAAAACTAAAAGGTTTCTTAATATGAACCTACTGGTCTTGCCTAGCCATTAAACTCAATCCACTAAAGGATTAATATTTGTTAAATTCCTTTTCAAAATTTATCACATATTTCACTATTATATTAGAATTCTCGGGGATCATTTGTTATCAATAAAATTTTTAACACTAAAATTACTTTGATTCTAGGGTTTGACTAATCTAAGATGTCCTTCAAGTTGAGATGTTGTAGCCCGTTCTCATTCTTAACCATTTGGAATTAATTAAATTAAAACCATTTAAATCTTTTTTCATTTCCTTGGCTCATTCATAAGTTGAATCCTGGCTCACCCTAAAAAAACCTACCTCAGCCTTTACACTTAGCTAACTCAAACTTGGATTTAATTTGATTATAAGAACTTAATAGACATATTAAGGGCTATAAGAAAATAGCCTTGTTTATTCAATTCTAAATTATTTAAAAATTTTTTCATTGGTGACCTTAATTAGCACTAAGTTCTAAAGTGAGTCGTAATTGCCCTTACTTAAAAGACACAACTCAGTGTATGTTTTTCTTTATTTAACAAAATTCAATAATGTTAAAATAAACTTTTTAATACTTTCAGGAAATTAAGGAAATAATTTTGGAATCATCACGAAATATAAGAAAAGTTATTTTTCTTTAAACGATGAGATGAGATCTATTAATATGAATGAAAATCAATTATCTTAAAAAATGTGCAATCTTAAAAAATTATTATTATTAAGGCATAATTGCAACAAGTGTGATAAACTAAAGATATTAGTAAGATGATCATTCATCATCTTCAGAGTTAAGATTAAATAATAATAAATTACAAAAGTAATGATCAAAGTAAAAGAGTAATCAAAAGAAAGTTAAATCATTATTTATAGGTGTTTGACTTACTAGTTTATGCCCACTTTAAGTCCTTAATGTAATACTTCTACTATCCACTCCATTAGCTCATTGAACTCGAGCACCTATTCAATCAGTCAAACATCTTTCATAAGGTCAAAGTATAAGAGGATTGACTATAGTTGATCATTGGACTAGGTTAGACCTCTTTAAACTCTAATTTGACCCAACAAGACACAATTAAGTTAATTAAACATATAATTAAGAAGTTTATATATTATTCTAGGCCAACATTTTATTTAGACCCAATAAAACTTTATTAGCCTAAATTCCAAAAACCCTTAGTTTAGCTTATTTGAACCCTTTGAATAATTTTAATCCAAATAGTCATACACTTTCCAGCCGTTTTGAATGCATATAAAACTCACAACATGCCAAAATTGAGCTTGTTTCACTCCAACCACCCTAAGTACCCAGTCACTACCCATAAAACTGCAGCCTCAGACCACTTGGAAATCCCTCATTGGCATTTTTAAATGTCCTAAGAGAAACATTACACCTCTTGACACTACATTAGCCAAATCAATCGCTAAGCAGGGTTGATGTATATCCTTTATTACTTCTCAATCCTTATAAAACTCACATGTTGACCTCACTTTTTGTTGAGGTATAGTCTTTCTTCCTTAGAAGCCTAGGATCTAGCCATAAGACCTTTCTGTTGACTATTTCTAGAGGACTAGTGATGGAACCCCCCTAGAAATTCTAAACACCTCTTTATTCTTCTTGGAGTTCCTTATGTTTGGTTCCCTCTAGAAATTAGTAGGATGAAGCCAAGCATGGGGGAGCTCAAGAAGAGTCCCCATAGGACTGTCTGACATTAGGGTTAGCCCTGAGTTGTGTCATCTTGGTCAGTCTTGGACACGCACACTTGAACCCCTCACCTTCACCAATAACCTAAACCCTTAACCAAACATGCCTAGCCTGGTTTCCCAACTCTTTTGAAAACTTATGTGGATGGTCCCCTGCCCTAGGTTAGAGTTTGGCTAGGACCAACATATGGAGGATCCAAAATGGGATCTCCCTTGGTCCCATGGCTCAAGAAGGATAATTTTATAATTAGCATCTTCAATTGATCCCATGCTACCCAAATACCTAATTTTGGCCTTTTGCCCCAAACTTTTCCAAAATTACCAAATTGCCCCTAGAACCCCAAATTTTCAAAAATTGCACAAATTACCCAATTTTACCTAAAAATCATCCCAAAACATTTCAAATCACCCAAATTGCCAAAAGTACTTCAAAGTTTTCAAAATTACTGTAATACCTCTAACTTCGCCAACATTACCAAAATACCCCTCATGACTTAAAAATTTCCAAAACCTCCTAAGTCATTCCAAACATCCCCAAAACAAATGCTAACCACCCATTGAGCCTAATTTGATCAAATTGACCAATTTTGACAAAAATCTCAAATTTAACCTTAAATGCTTAAAGTTTATAAATCACCCCTTAGGTGCTAATCACTAGGGGTGTAAACGAAAACGAGCCGAACACGAGAACGAGAGAGCCCAGGCTTAGCTCGTGTATGGATCATTTATATTTCAAGCTCAAAAAGTGTGTTTGTGTTCGGCTCGTTTGCTTAGTGAGCCAAACACGAGCCGTTTATGAATAAAGAGTCGTTTTGTCGACCCTAATCACATAGCCATAAGATGTTAATAATTGAGACACGAGTTAAAACATCATTTGAATCTAACTTAAAATTTTTTATTTAATTTTATTAATTAATACTTTTAATTGATTATAAATCTTTGTAGCCTTGAAATCTTTGTAGCTAAATCTTTGTAGCCTTGTAGTAAATTAATTTTTTTTAAATACTACTCATCAAAGATATATATAATTGATTAGTAGTATTTCGAGCCAAAACGAGCCGAACACGAATTAACAAATATTGGTTATTATTGTTCGTGTTCGACTTGTTAACTTAGAGAACGAGCTGAGCACAAGCTTCTTAATGAATCAAACACGAGCTATTCGCGAACAACAAGCCGTTTTGACAGCCATACTATTTACATCACCTAACGACCCTCTTTGGAGCCATGGACAAATAGCCCCATAAATTATGGGATTTTCCGCCTTAATTTTGCTAAACCCACTTACCATGTAGTCATCCTTCCCAAGCTCCAAGATTTTCATCATTAAAACTTCCTGACCTCCCCCAGCTAGCTACTCACCACCTCAGCCACCCTAGTCACCGGAGAGCTCAAAACCGAGGAGGTCACTGATCCCGATTTTTTATATAGATGTAAAATGCGATGTATGTGATTTTATGCTTAATTTCCTTAATAGTTATTCCTACTTTACAACAAAGCCAACAACTTGATCCAAGAAAAAAACTAGATAAATTTTTAACTATGAAGCAAAGAAGAATACAATTATAATATTTAAATATGAGATACTACGCTAGTATACGTATCGTTATCAAGTAATATAGAACTTTTTGATTAAGCCCCGATTATCAAACCCACAGAAAAACTTGACAATATGCACTTTAAAAGCTAGAAAGTTTAAGCTAGAAAGTTTAGATAGAAAGTTTAGATAACAAAATCTACTTAGCAAAATATTCTTACTTAAACTTAAGGTGTTATAATAGGAATGAAAAATTGATTCTTTTTGTAATTTTTGATTTATGAAAATAAAGTAAACAGCTAAATAACTTAACTAAATATTTGTAAGATGAAGGTAATATAAATAAAATATCTTTTTTCCTTAGCATGAATCAGTAATAAGTATAGAAATTATGTTGTGGAAGTATGCTGAATGTGTTGTGTCAAATAAGAGCAATAATATTCTTTACCCTTACTGGAGATGCTATATAGAACATTGGCTAATCTATAGTTTGAATAGTTTTGAAGACTGATTAGGTAGGGAAGATACTAGCTCTCCTAGAGTTCTGCTCTCACTCTAGAGTTCTCTCTTCTCCCTCCACCTGGAGGCTAACATCTCGTATCAAAACCTAAAACTATATCAAATTAGGGGCTTTAGTCTGTCACTCTAAAGTACTCTAATTTTACACCCTTGAAAAGTTTATTTCCCTATTTATTTGCACTCAACCCCATGAACTACATTCTCATCCATGAAATCAATATGTGATTCTAACCATTTGTTGACTGAGACAATACCATCTCAAATCATACATGTTCTCATAATAGGTATTAACATCTTAATTAGCCAAATCAAGAAGTAAATGAAGTACAGGGTTTCAAATTATCACAACGTCCTCCAACATTGAAGTGTAATACTCACACAACTTACTTTAAATACTTATCACTTATCATTTTAAGGAAAAAGATAAAGAAAACTACTCAGAATTCATGGAGAAAACACAACCACACATGAATTTAAAAGTAAAAATTAAGAACACAAACAAGGAATCTAAATTAAAACCAAATTTTGTCACAAAGATAAACACTTATCTCAAATCCTCTCCACCAAATGTCTTGAAGTTCATTTAAATTCTATTCCTTCACTCATAATACAAACTAACACTCAAAATAAAAAGAAAGTGGCCGACGACAGTTACTAAGATGAATTGTGGCTGTGGATGTCTAATGGCTGGTCTCTCTTCTTTGGTGATCCAAGTATTTTTTTTATGAAAATCCAAAAGGTGCCTTGGTTTCTCTTCAAAATGTGTCTCCATTCAATGAATATTCTAGAAGTTCCTCCTTTCAAAAGCCAATTGAAGGAATTTCATGTGCATGGACTATTTCCCACGTTTTTACCAAGGGTAACACCTCTTCAAAAATTCATTCAAATTCAATAAATCATCAAATAACTACTGACGCTTAAGCGTAGGGTACCTGACACTTAGATGTGGCTCTGTATGAATAACCGGCGCTTAAGAGCCAGTCTTGGGCGCTTAGGCGCCTCAATTCATTTTTACTCCATCATTTTTGCTCCAAATTTGACCCTTTTTCACTCCTTTTAGCATTTTTCATCCATTTGATTGTACTTAAAAGAAAAAACACATAAATACCTTTCTTTAAAGTGTAATATCTCAAAAATAGATATAAAAATGTATATAAAAATGCTATATATTTTAGGTGTATCAACCACCCCACCTTTGAACCCAAAATTGAGCCTATCCCTTGTGAAACTTCCCCATTGGATGTTTACACCATTTATCCCTCCACGTCAGCCTTCAAAGACCAGCCAATCATAGCCCAAAGCTCACCCCCTAACAATGGCTATAAAATCCCCTTTCGGTCATTAAGCAAGAAGTGAAAATACTTGGGGAAACTCTGTCATTTTGTTCCCAAAGCTTCCTCCAGCCTTCCTAAGTTTAATCCCACCACTTTCAGCCATTGAAATCCACTGTCCAAGGTCAATTTAGTCACCCAAATCTTGGGCTTTTTCTGTCACTCCATTAAACTCTCCCAAACTTCAAATTAAACTATCCAAAAGCTTCCTCAAACCAAACGAGGAAGTTCCTCATCAAAACCCCTCTTTGTTGAGCTCTCTAACCGACTCCTAGACCAAGGCCACATCACCCTTTGATCAAAATCCTACTTGGACCTCATACTAGAGCAAAGTGACACTTCAAAGAGGTTTTTTGAACTAAAAGGAAGCTTCCATAAGCATCCAATCGAGGCCTCGCCTCTTGGGCAAATGTATAATCCAAAATCTATAATTTTAGGCTCAGTTTCATCCATTGTGAATTGAAATTGTATTTCATACACATGTAATAGTATAAATATGTTCACGTTGAGTAGATGAGGCTGTAGGAACAAACCCTATGTGATTTGGTTGAATATCGAGCAAGATCTTAGGGTTTTATTGTGGACGGTTCTCAATTTAAAATAGAAAGGGATGATGAATGGATGTCATCTATTCACGCATGTATTGATCCAACGATGGAGGAGTCGTCAAATAAGAGATCTGTTCTTGAACAGCTGGACTCATGGCACGCTGAGGTGTAAAGCGCAACAGATCAAAATGCACCGTGTGTGCTTTCGGAGCCGTCGTAGTATTACGTGGCCGCCACTTGGATAAATAGATAAATGGTGATTTTTTGATTTAATTAAATACACAAACTTTACAAATTTATAACTTTGTGTAGAAAAATCATAAAAATAAAATAAGAAATACGTTGTTGCTCAGTAAGCAAAGGAGAATATTATGGACTAAAAATAAATATTATTTGTCATGTATTTTATTTTTAAGTAATTAAATACTTTAGAGAGCATTTTAATTATATTTAATTAAATATTAATCATCTTGGCTTAAAATTTGGAGGGCTAATGTCGCATGTGGTTAGAGATGTTCTCTGAATTTTCCAAATTCAGATAACACCTCTAACCCTAAAAGTCCTAATTTTTAAGTCTAGTTACCTATTTTTGCTTAAAATAATTATATAAATTAAAATATAAATAAAAAAATATGGGATTTATTTTGATAGGTTCCCCATGGTTAGAGGACTCCAGAAAAAATATAAAATAAGTTTAATTAATTATGTACATTATCATAGAGAATTAAGTCATTAAAACTCATAAAAAAATTAAATAAACAAAATATAATCCAAAAAATTATAAAAATTGTTCCAAATTGTAAATAATGATTATTTTAACCCTTTGTAAGAATTTGGAACCCATTTTAATTGATTTAATCACTAAACTCTTTTTTTTTCAAGTAAAATGGGATTTTTGCATTAAAATAATTATTATAAATAAAATAAAAATAAGAAAATTATGAAAAGTGATTTTAAGTGTTCCTTATGATCAGGGGGATCTAGGAAAAATAAAATTTGTATTAAAATAAATAGTTCATTTTTGAGCTACTTTTTAAATTAAAAGTAATTAAAAATAATAAAAAATTACAAAAATATTAAAATGCACCCAAATATTTCTTATTGTTCCCAAATCACTTGGGACCCTTTAAAATATTTTTTCCTAATTTTTCTAATGTTTTTATGTATTTTTAAATGCTAAAAATGTATTTTACTAAATTTTTCATTAAAATAATTATAATAAATAAAATAAAAATCACAAAAATGATAAGTTTATTTCTCTGCATTCTCTGGACTTAGAGAGATTTAATAAAAACATAAAAAATAGTTTTTGAAATTAAATTATATTTTCTATTTTATTAATTACTAAAATCAATAAATAATTATAGTAATTAAAATAAAATTTAAAAAATCATGAAAATCGGTCCAAGGGTCCTCTAATATAGGTAAAACTCCAATAATTTTCTTATGAACAGAGAATTTTTTTAATTAATTAAATTAATTAACATTGAAAATGCTTATTTTGAGCTAAAATAATAATTAAAAATTAAATGAAAATCAGAAAATCATAATTTCTCCTCAGATACTTTAATTGACTTGTAAGTGGGGAACTATAACAATTTCAAAATCATTTGAAGTATATTTAATGAGTTATGATGTGGAGAGCCTAGGGACAAAATGGTAATTTTGGGATTTTGATGCCCTAATTAAATTTTAGGATTAATCAAAGGGTAAATGGGTAATTTTGATTGTAATAAACTATTTTGGATGTTTGAAACATAATGGATTAAGTAAAAACCAACTTGTCGCCTTTTTATGATAAGGGTAAAAATGTAATTTTATAAATTATTATGACTTGGAAGTTAATTTAATTAGATGATCCTAAAGTAGTCTGATTAAGCTAGAAAAATAATAACTTATTTATTTGAAGCCCCTTAATCGGTGGGTAGATGATAAGCATGATTTTAATGAGAATTTTAATTCATTTAATTTAACATTTTGATTGTTATAAATTTACCCTAAACATTGGATTTGAGGGCTTGGTAGTAAACTATGCTTGATTTAAACTTATTTAATGAGAATTAGAAAATAAGAACGTGTTTAATTAATGAACACCTTTAAACACTACAATCCCAACTTCAATTATAGGTCCAAGATACTTAATGACATGAGCTTGCCCTTAGGGGCACCTACTTGTATAACTCTTTAATAAATCATTAAGTGAATGCCTAGATACCCTGCTCATTAGATAATTAAAATATTAAGGCTCATTGAGCATAGGGTGTATTAATTTATTGAAACCTAATTTAATTTTGGATGATTAATTGAATAATGTAATAAGTTTAAATGGATTCAAAACATTTCAAAGGGTTTCAAAAGTTGTTTAGGGTTTGCCTTGAACACTTTTGGGATCTTTTGGATATTTTGAAGGACAACTGGACTTATTATTCTTTGCTATTATTCTTTGCTCACTTTGCTCAAGAAAATCATCTATTAAAACTTTTAGGGACCCACCAAGTTATGCCTCGAGACTCGATAATTCACCTAAATTAATAAAAAAGCCCTATACTACTTATCCTATATTAATTAACCCAAAGCTCAAGAATTTGAGTCTTCTTTAAGGTATTTAAATCCTTGTAAGCAGCTGAGGATATTTGTTTTTTGGCCACATATGGATCATTGGGCTTGCGTAAGTCTAAGGTGTAGGTGGTTATGACAACAATGATAATACAAAATTCTGCTAAAACGAGCGATACGATGTGGAATTTTAGAATATTATCTCCTACCTTATGGACATTCAAAAAAGGGAGAGAATAAGGACCGATGAACTATTCAACGACTCTTGAGGAGATGATTGCCTCCGATACTCTTAGGTTATTTGTAGTCCTAGCTTGATTACATTAGTTAACCCATGGACTACACCACTTTACAAAATTTTTGAATGAAATCTCTTTTGCATGATAAAGTAAATTTTATATGTATGAAAATTAAATTCAATATGAATTTTATAAAGATCCACTATTAATCACTTGAATCAAGGTTAAGACTGCCCTCCGTAGCTTATCGGGTTAGTAGCTCTCACTTAAGGTCAGAAAGCACACAGTCCAGCTCTGAGCCCCTACCTTTACGAATGCATTACACTTAGTTTTGGTCTTCTATATGTGATCACGGGTGATCTTTCACTTGTTCGTGTTTTACTACGACTTGTTTTCCAACTTTTTCTCGTACCAAAGATTCTCATTTACTTTCCTGCAATTTATTTAAATTTCCTGTAAATATATTATGCTTTATGATGCTAATCATGCAGTGGTAACAGAGGCCCAGATGCACATTTACATTTTATGCAATGCAATTTTATTCATTTACTTTATAATATTTTCCTTACTCTCATTTATTTACTTCATCTGCAAAACTATACAAAAAATGAAAATTACAAAACATGTTTCAAAATTAAAACAACCTCTTTTTCAAAATAAAACAAAAAAAGAAGCATAATACGTCCTTTTGAATTTATAGAAGTCCCTTGTTTAAACTAAGTAAATTCAAAGGAAGATAATGGTATCGAAATGAGGGAACCATGGGTTCGTAATCGCTAAAATCAACTTTAAGCCCCCCCCCCCTCCCATAATGCTTGAATAACAATAAAATTAGAGCATTGAAATATACATGGTAAAACCTTTTGAACCTTAGACTTTAGGACTACTACTTTGACAAGAAGCTTGGAGCTAACTTTATAGGCAACATGACAAGGATGTACGAAAGAAAAACTTTGAGAAAGCAAGTGGATCTACAACAACAATCTTTTCAAGGTTCTTTGTCTAGTGCAACATAAATCTTCACTTTATCTTTAGACCTTTCCACAATTATGTTATGCAATTTAAGCCCTAACTCCCCTTAGGCTTCGAGGTTATCGTTTGTTACAACATAAATCCTCCCATCTTTCAGACTATTTATATGATTGTGTTATGCAAATGTAAGCCATAATTAATAATAGTTGGCAGGATGAAACATTTAATTATATCTCTTTGAGATTGAAGCCCAACCATAGAATAACCCGGGAAGTCATTGGGGTTCTCCTCAGGATCCGTGACATCCCCTAGTACTCTTCCTTTGGATTTCATAATAAATATTCCAAACTTGAGCATTTCTTATTTGATACTCTTTTGTCCAATCTTGAAACTCTTAAGCTCTAAAATTCTTGAAGATAATATTTTCTTATTTAAAAAAGAGTTTTCTTAAGTGACTTCGAACATTTAAGATATAATTAATTATAGAGGCTTGCCCTTATAGAAAATTTTAGAACCCAACTTAATATAAATCCTTTTTAATCTTTCATATCAGATAAGAAAAATTTGTCAGTCAACATAAATGATTTTGCAGACTAAAGTAAATGCAATAAATACTTTAGTTTATTTAATCGTGCTTCACTAGTAAGTAATGTGTCTATTTATCGAGATAGATGCATCACTTGCAGTGTTGTGCTCGTTTATTTAATCTATTGTCTATATGAGATCGGTTTGGTATCGTGCTTTGAAATTTAAACTACTACTTTCCAAATTATAATATGTATATATATATAATGAGTATATATATATTAAATTAAATATAAATTCTCAATTTGGCGACCGACATCACAATAGGCCAAAATTAAGCTTATGTTACAAAGTCAACATTCAAAATCCTTCACTAAGCTTCCAATGGCCATTTCCATCCTCCAATCTACTTTGTTGAATCTTCTATGTTTAAGAACTAATAATCTTGAGGAAGTCTAGCTTGGGTTCATCCAAGTATTCAAGCTTGTCATCGTCCAATTTGATTAATTAAAAAATGAAGCTTATGGGTCTTTAACCAATATAAACAAAATGTTAATTATAAAAGAGAACCATTGCATTGAGGAATGCCCTTAACATCACTATATCTATTTAAAATTTTAGACATGAAACAAAGTGTAGAGGTTGTTTTATCCAACCATAGGATATGATGTTTATAGGTTGAAATCCTTTTTAGCTTATTAAAAATTAAATTACATAATTAGTTTGCTCGAACTAGTAGCACATATATGAATTACTATCGTCCAATAACTCACTATGTAGTACTAAATAAGTGCTTTCAAATTCTTTTAGATTGATTATACAATTTTTATTCAGTTAGACTCATTGTTATGCTCGTAGCCACACAACATGGTAGGACCCATTGTCCAATTTCTTCCAAGTTGAATGATTTATTCTAAGTTTGGTGTTGAGTGAGAAAAAACAAAAAATTAGTTAAAATATATATTAAATCTATATATTTTTATACACATATTACCTTAATAAATGTGCTTTGTGCAAAAAATCTCTCATGAGAAGAACATTGATGGTTTTTTAAAGTTAAACTACCAGTGCCACAATGTCATATTAGAAATTTCTCCAACAAGTTTTTCAAGAGCAAGACACCATGAAACCAATCTAGAGCACCAAAATACTATTGTATAGCATCACAACACTATCATCCAACACTATAACATGACTACAAATTGAAGTTGAGATAAAAGTCAAAGAGCTTGATACCTCAATGCCTACCTCCAACACCACAATGCTAATACCATTGTTGAAACACCCTATCAAAAAGCACCATAATAAAAGCCAAGATTAACTATTGATACGATAGTTAATAGAAAATATTCTAATAATATTATGCAAGTTTGAAAATATATTCTCACCTACTTTTGTTTACTCCATGGAGCATCTGCCAGTACATCTACCACACGAGACCTTACTTAGAGGACTCACTGGATGTATTTATTTGAGAAGTACATAATAATACAATCAAAATATATAGTTACTAAATCATAAAAAATATTATAAAATTATGGAAAATAATAATTATTTATAGATTTTTGCATACATTAAAGCGAACAGTGAAGAATAAATCACGAGCAGAAAGATCCGTATGTGAGCCATATTTACTATACTATTTAGTGCAAGAAGAATCCACATCATTGGGTGTGGTGCCTCCATCGACACTTTCTATTTTTTAGTTGTTTGCTGAAGCATCAGGGAGATGCACATCACATTATCTTAGTGATCGGGAACTTCGAGCAACGACATTTTATCTTCTTCCAAATTACGATGAAGTTCAACCCTTTATGGAGCAAGTCACTAAACTTTATTAATAGTTCATCCTTTTAGGTGGAAATATTAAAATGAGTTGATCCATAAATTTTTTAATGTAGTAACAGTTTATTCTTAAATTCGTTGAACATGGAGGATGATGATATCACAAGCCAAGAGATAGAGAATAACTTTCCTTAAAAGTTCACAACACATAAAGTTAGAGCTTAACAATTTTATTAAACAACTAAGATAAATATTTTTAGTTATCTTCAATGACACGTGAGTGTTTATGAATTAATATATTCATGACCAGAACAATGGAGTAATGGATCAAGGCTTCATAGATTTTGCTTGGGGACCCATGCACATCATGAAAATTTAACAAATTTATGATGTGAAAGGCTACAAGTTTCATATGAGATCTTGGTCAGAAGAAAAAAATACTTGTAATTCTAGTGATTGTGTTAAAACTAAGAAAAAATCAAACGATGACATATATTACTATGAGATTCTCAAAGCAGTTGTTGAACTTTCTTATCTTGACTCTATTAGTGGAAGTGTATTCTAGTTTAATTGTGATTGGTTCAATCATATTTCTAATAGTTGAACAAGGGTAATCCAACCGTAAAATATTGTAGAAGTAAAAGTGAACAAAAGATATGGTAAATTTGACTCAATCATTTTACTAAGGCAAGCAAGTCAGGTATTTATCTTTCATATACACATAGCATAAGAGACAAAGTTGAGTGGGCAATAGTCATAACAGGTAAAACTACAGTGACTATTGATATTGAGAATGCAATTTAACCCTATTATCAAGAAATAGTTGATACAATCATTGAAGAAGTAAATTTAAAGGATTTTACGGTGAACATGAAGAATTTGTATCCATGAGCATGATTCTGATGATGCCTTGGATGAAATAATTTTAACTACATCCTCAACTGACTCATCAAAAGATGTTAACTAAGATGTATAAGTTAATAAAACTACATTACTTTTTATTTGTACTTTTAGTGATGTGTAGATTGCACTTTACAATTTTATTTTATTTTTACTTATGTGTTTTCAATTTCAATAATTTGTAGATTGCACTTTATAGTTTTTCCTTCTATTTACTACATGCTTTTGTGTTTTCAATTTTAGTAGTCTATAGATTGTATGCAATTTACTATTGTGCTTTTTTTTTACCATGCTATTGTATATTTAACTTTAGTATGTAGTTGTACTAATTAATTTTACATTCCTTCTTGTAGATGGCTTCTGGGGAGAGGAGTGCTCTCCCCTCTATTGGCGGACGTGGCATCTTGAAATAGCCAGATCAGTTCAGGTTGGAAAGTAGATCTTAGTCGACACAGGTAATTCCCAAGATTAATTAGTGTAAAATTTAAATAAATATCAAAGTTTATTTTGTCTTTATCTTTTATTAATCATACTTTTTTCAAGGAGAACCGATCATAACAGTCGAGCAATAGTTTGGGCACATCTCACAATCCTTTTGAGTACGACCTATGGAGGGAGGCTGTTGGCGACAAGAAGAAGGGTAGGATCTATGGGTTGGGGTACATCTCAGGCACCGACCTACAATGCCCTCTCGACATCTAACACATCTAGTCTGTCTACTTCTGCTACACAAGAGGCAGAGATTCATTGTCAGGTTGCTGCCCATTTCTCACCCGCCTAGCCGTCCTAATATCAAAGATAGAGCAGAAAATAAAAATATAGATTATGTCCTGAAATGCAGAAACGGGAGCAACTAGTTCTGGATGAGAATGAGGAGGATGATGATGATGAGAGGACAGAAGAGGATGCGTAGGGGATATTTTTTTTTTTTATGTTTGTTTATGTTAAATAATTTTTTGTTCATGAACAATATTTTATTGGACAATTGTTCATTTCGTTTGGTTTAATACACTCATTTTTCTTTTATTTTTTTATATGATTTATGAGTTACTTAGTTTTATTACTATGTTTTGTTGTGTGTAGACTATGCTGTTAAGATTCCAAATGTGTAAATTGTAATGTTGATGGAGGGCTTAATTTTTTTCTGATGCTGCAGGTTTTTGACAACTAACTGATGATTTTATGACTCTTTGATTATGTGCCGATGGTTTCCTGATGGTCCATCGAACAAGCGATGTTTAAATAAAGTGTTGCACTTTTACAATGATTCCAATCATCAGAAATTTTCCATGGTGAATAGACGGTTAAGCTACAGTCAACTGATAGAAACTTGACACTTTTATGTTGGAAGTGCAACTCATTTCCTACATATATACACATTGATTATATTAACGACAACAAGCTAAGATTAAACACGGTATCGTTTTGGATCAACAGTGATGTTTACGATATGTTGGAAAACCATCGGTATATAAAAACTGTCGATAAATCCGTAGGTAATTTTACTAACTACAACCATTTTTTCTACGTTGAATGAATTGTTGGTAGACCTCTAATATACATTTTACCAATGGTTTAAATAATATTACAGACAGTATTTAACCGTCGGTAATAAGCTATGTTCCTTTAGTGAATATTCCTCAACAAAACTAGTTTTACTCATCCTATTCATGGTACTCAACCAAAGAGAAATCCTCTATTAGCATTGATGGCTTTGACCTAACTTAGCTTTATAGTCAACCATTACGATATCTTGTTCTACAAAATTTTAATTACTAAATTTGGATTTTAAAAACACTAAGGAGAGCAAGTGTTCTCATAAAATGCATCATTGCATTTTTTTCCTTTTCATAACAACAACATAGTAAGAAAATAGTGAGTATTAGTGAATGTCAACACCATTAAAGGTGGTTAGCTGACATAGCCTAGATTAAATAAAAAACAAGCTATTTGGGAATAATTGGGTGTTTGAATTTGTTTTTTAATGTTCAAGATAGATTTTTTTATAGTTTAAGAGCCTAATAAAACCTTACAACAAATATTGCTCAAATTTGGAGACTTTAAAAAAAATTTGAATAAATTTTGCTCCATTTAATACACAAAATTTAAGATTTTATAAATTTATATAAAAAATCTTTATTTAGTTCATGACGGAAAGAGTAGTTCTACATTGATGTTTAAAAAGTTGTCACATCTTATAACTTTTGTAATAAAATATGAATAAATATAAATTTTTTGGATGTCATAAGTTTTGATATTTCATGAAAAGGAATAAATAATATGTTCATAAAAAAATCAGTTAAGCAAGACAAAATTTAAAAGAAATACTTTTATGATTAGGAAAATAACATCCAAATTTTGATTTCAAAAAACTTGTAATCAAAGTAAATATTTTGATTATATGAAGGAAATGGTAAAGTTGTTCTATCAACCTCCAAATGAGCCCAAATTAAACAATTGAAATATACTTAAAAAGTTCATTATCTTTTTAGGACTTTAAATAATTATTAAAACTTAAATGCTTACAATAAATTAAATCCTTTCAATGGTATAAGTTTATAAAACTTAAGATCACTCAATTCTAAGATCATTAAGATACTTAAATACTAATGCTGTAGTTTATAACCATAAAAATTAGCACTAGTCATCCAATGGAGTTTTTTAGGCTTTTAGTTAACATTATTATAATATTCTTTTCAAAAAAATAAGAATATACCCTAATTTTCTATATATAAAATACCTAAATTTTGACAGAGTTTAGTGATATAAAGTGCTTTAATTGTAGCTACAAAATTTTTCTAGAGTATGTCTAACTTTTTTTTTTTCAATTATTTTTAGATTATATTATAATTTAAAGGTGTAATGGCCATATGATTTTAGGTAAGGTATAATTATACACATCTAAAGTGAAATATATTTTTTTATTTGGCAAATTGGTTGAGTTAGCAAAGTAAAATTTATAATTTAATTCAAAAATAGTATCTACATATTATAAAGTAGCTAAAATATTCATTATAATTATTGCTATAAAATATCTATGACAACATATATGGTGGGAAGTACATTGTAATAAAGTGGTATAGAAACCTCCATATGCTAGTATATCTAAGAAATCTTATATAAAAAAGTTTTTCAAAAAATATATCAACTATGTTAGATATTTGTTAGACCTAGAATTCTTTTGGTATTTTAATTTTAAATAAGCATTATGGATTGAATTTTGTATAGGCCAAATTTGATATCAAATAGTTTAATACAAGCAAGAGTACTTTCTTCTAGCACCCTCTCAATATAACTTTACTTCTAATTTCTTCCTTTATGCTTCACATATAAATTATTCTCCATCATAGTGGTGACAACAACTGGTTTGTGAAAAGATGTTGAGCAGCATGAGACACTAAGTACCTCATCTCCTAAGGATTAAAATTTATGATATAAAATTAAAGTCTTTTTTTTATCTCCTAGATGTTTGGAAGGTGGTAGAAAAAGACAATATTAAGCCTTGAGATAAAGTAGCATTATTGATGATCCAAAGAGGCTCTTTGAAGGAAATTTGAAAGGAGAATAGGAACCGCATTTTATCTTCTAAGCTTTAGATGGAACTCACTTTGAGAAGGTGGTAAAAATTAATATCCAGTTTTAATAATGTCTTGGAAACTACTTTAAATAGCTTAGAGGATCATATAGATGATTCAAAAGTTTAGCTTCAAACATTTCATACTAAAAATGGAGCACACCAATTGAAGGAGGTAAAAACATAGAGGGATATGGTTGCAAGTCTTGGCTTTGGTTAATACTCTATGAATGTATGGAGAGAGTTTTGAAGTTGTTTGAATCATTAAAAAAAATTGATTTTTTATTTGTCAATGAAACATTTGGCAATAATATAGTATCCATTAAGGAAGCAAATGACATATAGTCCATATCTTTTGATGAGAATATAGGATCGTTAATGGAGCTTGAGAAAATAATAAAAATTAGGGTACTGTTAAACATACTCTCTAATCAATACTTTGAAGGATGATAAGGATAACTTTAGGGTTGAGGAGAGCTCAAGAGTTGGCATCTATGAGTAATTACTTAAATATAGTTGGCATCTAAGGATAACTTTAGGGTAAAGAGAAAATGACAAAATTATCTTATGATCATCATTTTATTTCTAATGCTTAGTTTATGTTAGGCAAAGAGTAATATGCCAAGCTTAAGGTAATTACTTAAATAATGATCGGATCGCATCGAAAGATAACAAGGAAATTATAAAAATTAACTAAACAAAATTAATTTTTAAAATTAAAATGAAAAATAATAGAAATTTATCCTAAACATAAGAAATTATGCGATGAGTTATTTTAAAAGCATGTGTAGGAGATACAACATGGATATGGTTTTGGCATATGCCATTTGGGCGTCTAAATTGTGGAAATTTTTATAATCTCCAAATAAGATTCATGGGGTTTTGTATTTAAAAAAGCAAGTTAGAGAAAGCATTTTGAAAGAAGCAAAGTATAGAGCAATTGCACCACTCCAACTAATCCATATGGATGTATGTAAACCAATTGCCCTTGCGTCTTTTTGTCAAAGTATTATTTTTTTCCAGCTTTTATTGGTGATAATATTAAAGAAAGAAATCTTAGGGTCTGTTTATGGCAGCTTATAAGTGTGAAAACGCCGCCTCATCATTTGGAAAACACAAACGCCGCCTCACTGTTTGGAAAACACTTTTCGACAGCATATCCAAATGTGGTTGGGTTTTTACACTAAACGCAGGCCGCGGGTAGAACCCCGCGAGCCATCTGCGAGCCAGGTTTCAACATAAAATGCTTATCTGGATAAACACAAACTGCCCCAAATGCACCCTTAGTCAGTTCCTTGTATGAAAAGTTGGAAGTTTTTATTTATGAGTTTCCATGCAACGGTGGAGAAAGGAAGTTGATATCTGATAAAAATCATCCGATATGGTTAAAGTAGAGCAATAATATGACAAGGAAAATTTAGGCTTAGGAAATGGCATGTGTCTCAATATCCTCCACCAATTCCCAACTTCAAACATAAAAGACATGATGCCACAAAAAGCATTGAGAAAGAGAAAGTCAAATACCTTACATAAAGGTGTCTAGGACCATTAAATTTTCACATGTTTCAAAATAAAATTGGCTATGGTCACTGAAGCTCAAAAGCTATCTTTAGTAATAACCAATCTAAAGTATTTAACGTATTTAACATTATCATATCTAAAGTTGAAAGTGATGTGGGGTTCATTGATGAAAGAGCTTATGATAGGCAAAGGAAGAATAGCAACTTTCAAGATGAAGAGTTATAAGTACTCATGAAAGATGGCATATCAAAGATAGATTAACACATGACTTATTATATTTTTTATTATAATAATAAATTTATGAATTTGATCAGGTCTCATGCCTTGCAATATTGTATTAGATAAACTCAAGAGCAAATGTTTTAATACATATTTGAGTACTTTCTCACCCCTTTTCTATACACATAAGATTTCTCTCACTCCTATTTTATCATCACATGTTAAACCTTTTGAATTTAGGTATACTTATTAATGATAAATGAGTTGATTATTTATGATGTTCAGTAAACACTAAGTACAACTTTTGGGAGGAAATAGTGTATAAGAATATCTTGATATATTTCTATATAAAAGCAATATAGATGGAAATTAAAAGAAATGTACTCGAAACATTTAAATATAAATAGAGACCCTCAAATAATTAAAATAGTACTTTTAGCATTATTTTTAAATTTTATTTATCTTCTATTTTTGGCATATATCTTCTAATTTCATCATCTATTTAATATTCATCTTGCAATATTAACTTGTCCAGAAAACTGAATTATGTCTGAAAATACTGAAAAAATTTTGAAATCATTTTAATTATTTTTAACAAGATCTTCAGTGGCTTTAAAAAAAACATTTATTTACAAATTATTACTCAAATAATTTTCTATTAATCCAAAAAAAAAAAAAAGATGCAAATAAAATATACTAAAAAAACAAATTATTAATTTTAAACTTATTTTAGTTCTTAAAACCATACATCTAATGAATAAGGAAAACCAAAGAAATTCCTTTTCATAAATTTTATCATTTTACACATCTGATACATGTACAATAGATAGACAAACAAGAAAACAATTTTGATGAATATGATCAGTTATCAAAATTAATAAGGCTTTCAGCAGGTTCCTTAAAGTGATAACCTGAGCTCCAAGTCTAGCTCTTGTGAGTCGCTTGAATCTGAGACATGGCCTAAAGATCCTGCAGAGTAGCTTTGATTTTGCAGATATCTCCTCTCCATTGTTTCCTGTCACAAAAAAAAAAAAAATCAATGGCGCTTATAGTTTATGGTTAATTCATATAGTAAATATATATAGTTATATATATAAAGTTTTAAAAAAGGAAACATTGTCATTTAGTCTTAAGGACAAAATAAATAAGCTAGATACAATGCAGTACAAAATGACTATGTTCTAATTATTTCAAAAAGACTTTTATTTATGTTCAAATTCATTTCTTTTTTGATCATTTGTTTACTACTTCTGACATAAAAATAAATTATGAGATTCTGACACAACTTTTATTCATCAATTCTATATGAATCAGCGCTGGCATACATAGTTAGTTACCTCCATGAGTGGCAAATTAGCCACCTGCCCAAGATAATTGGCATATGAATTACCATTGATGCCATCAGGCTGTAAAAACCTAGAAAAAAAAAATTACAACAGAAGCAAGTTAACAGTCATATATGAAATACATATACCCTAAAAGATAATCATACTGTACCTAGCTGATGTGCATGAGTATGATTCTCCAATTCTATTATCTTCGTACAGATTCTGAAACAAAGTTAAAATCAAGTTATTTGTATGTATAAATTCTCTTCTTTTTGCAAATAGGAAGCAATCTACCCACCGAAAATTTGGGATATTGAAAAGATGTAGGGGAAGATGATGGAAAGTTGGATGTTTGTCTCATGCCATCCTCCTGCTTTGTACAGGTACAGGGTTAAATTTGTAACAAAAGTATCATTAATAAGCATACCATACAATGGAATGATTTTATGAAAGATGTATACAAACCATGAGAAAATTACTATGGAAGGGAGGATGAAGTGATTGCATGTTATAATTATCCATCATTTGGCTCTGAATTCTAATCTTCTCCAATTGGGCCACCCCAAGTCCTCTCTGAGGTTTCCTTGGCTTCTCTGAGCTGATCTTCTTCCCTCTCCTTGAGGAATTAGATGATGATCTTGCGGTCCCAAATCCAAAATCTCCATGTTGATTGCTCCCCATCTTTGAGAAGAATGAATGAGAGAGAGGGAAGAAGATTCCAAGTGATTAATGAAAGTGACAGATGGCCTTGGCTTCTTATATAGTGTTTCTCTGAAGAAATTAGTGCCTTGCTGGATTATGGATTGCCATTGATTTCTAGGAGATATTGCTTGTTTTGTTTCTAATGGCTTACTGTTGTAGTTGTGTAATACAATAGATCACAATAATCACTACGTGAATTGTGTGCCATGTATTTATTATAGAATTTTAGTTGGGGACAGATTTGACAGATGAAGTGGGGTCAGTCGAAAAAGTACCAGCTTGCAGGATTTCTAATGGTAATTTAACAATTTAAATTGGTGAAATGTACCTATTAATTTATTTGTTAGAAAAAGAATATTTGAGTGTTTCATTTGGATTAAAATGGCTTAATGTTTGAAGAGAAGCTTAGGCATTATATACATGAAGCATTGCACAAATAGTTGCATTTGAGTCTTCATAATCAATGTCTTTCTATTTCTAATGGCTATTGTTAGCAAGTAATGATTTTTGTTTTCATTTTAAGTGATGATATGTCTAATCATCTAGTTATTTACACATGGAGCCTAAACTTAGAAAGATATTACAAATCAAATTTCTAGCTTTGAACATCGATGAAAAATTGTTATGACCTTGATCGAAGTATGTTCGAGCCATGACCAAAAGCATTATAAGTTTATTTGAAATCATATTCGAATAAGGATTTAACTATGAATTAAAAAAAATCTAACAAGGTTTTAGTAATGCTAAAAATGTTTCAAAAAATTTTGTTTAATGATTGAAGAAAGTTTGGTCATGAATTGAATAATGATTGAAAAATATTTGATCAAAGTTTGAAAAATGCTTGATGAATGTTCGATTAAGGTTAAAATAATGATTGAACAAGCCATAGGAAGGTTGGTCAAAATTTGACTGAGGTTCTACAAGGTTGCATTTTATGGAGTCTTAAAATGCCTATAATCCATAAATTTTAGCTACTTGATTGTAATATAGATACTATTAGATAATGAGAGAGGGCAACTATGTTCTGTTATAGACGATATCGATGTGATTATATTCAGTTGTATAGGAAATTTAATTACTATATTATAAATTTTGTGATTGTAGTCACCTTATTGCTAATTTCTTTTTAATTACTTTGATTTAGTATAAGGCCCCTATTATGATTTTTTGCTCGTTAAGCAATATAATACTTCTCATTGTATTGGGTTAGCTATAAGATTATAATTTATTTTATATATACATTATCATTTATTGTTTTCAAACTTTGTCCAAGCATAGTTGAATCTCTCTCTAATTTTGTTTAATTCTTATTTGAACCTTACACCATATTCAAATCATGTTTAAATATTTAATCTTCCTTGAAAAATATTTCAAACAATACTTAAATCATGTCAAATAATGTTTGAAATTTACTCAAAACACATTTAAATCCTGATTAGCATGCTCAAATAGTAGTTAAGAATACTTTGAAGAAGTACTGAGTAAAGTTCAAATAAGATTTGAACCATGTTTAAAAATGAATGAAATAAGTTTAAAATTTTTTTTGAACATGGTTTAAATATGATTTAAATAGAATTAAAATATGGTTTCAACATAGTTAATGCAAGGGTAAAATTATTGTCGTTTATGGTTTAGATCAGAGATTAGTCGGGTCGTTTAAATAAATTTAAGTTGCTAAAGATATTTCACCATGGTTAAAATATAGTTCAATAATGGTTCATGTTAAATATGAAAATTGTTGAATTACATTTTGAGAAAAATTCAAACATGCTTGAAACATTGTTTGTACAAGGAATAAGCACTTAGTTTCATCCAATAGTTTGCGAGCTTCATTCACACTTAACTTGAGCTATGTTATTGTTTGACTAGCAAATTAACTCTTTTTTACTTGGCTTTCTCTTATGAATAAGCTGGAATTTTTTTTTTAGTTTAAAATTTAAATATAATTTAATAAAATTTAACTATTGAATATTATTTCAATAAAAAAGAATAAAATTTAAATTATTATGAAGACCATGGGCTTTAGACCTTATAATTAACTTAATTAAAGAATTTAGTTTCATTTTGGCTACATCTAGATTTCATCACATTTTTTCCCCTTTAAATGCTATATAATTTGCATAGGATAGCTACTCGTTGGCAATATTAAGAAAAGTAGTATAAAAACTTAACTTTTTTTTGTGAGGTTTTTATAATAGCCACCACAGATCTTGAAAGATTTATATCTAAATGATCATATACGATATTCAAAGAATAATATACTACCTTGAATGAAAGAAAAATTACCTTAAAAATGGATCTAATCACTTGAACGATGAAAATCAGTGTGATTCATGGATCTACGAAACTAAAATTTTTCTCTTATCATATTAGTGTAAGATAAAGTTTATTTTAACCCGAAGTTTCGTATCTTTATGAGGAGGTTTTCTTATAGTTAATTACATCTCAAGAATTACTGCTGAGAGCACCCTTGATTAAAGGTATGCCTTATACATTTCTTGATCATCAATAAACGTTGTAGAGTGTTAGAGTTTGAAGACATGGATAAAAGATTCATTTGGATAAAACTTGACTTCACTTGAGCTAAGCAACATGAATTTATTAAGTTAATTTCATTTTAAAAATTTATTTTTAAAATTAAATAGGTTGATAAATATTAAAGAGGGAGTGTACATTTTTAAAAATGATTAGCTTAAAAATTTTAAGGCTGTAAAATTTTTTTTTTGTCAAATTATTGAGTTTTAAGTTAATTTTTTAAATTAGTTTTAAAATTATTAAAGTTCATTTTATAAGTTTAAAATTTTTTTATTTGTTTGAAAATATATTAAAGTTGGTCGAATTCAATTTCAAAATTGACTGATAAAGTTATTTAAGATTTGTTATATTTAAGGTTGGTTCAAAACTTTCAAAGATTTATTAAGTTTATCATTGCTTGTTAAAGTTCACTTTAAGTCCATTTAAATCTATTAAATTTTGTATTAGGGGTAGAAAAGGTATCAACTTTCTATATTGAGGTGAAACTTTAACCTAAATGACTCTAAGTAGGAGGTTATATGTGGAGTAGTCTAAATTTTGGAATTATGTCTTCTATTAAGATGTTTATAGCTTTCTATCATCTCGGGTGCATTAATATCCTTACAATATTAACCAATAAAATAACAGGAGGTCACCCTTATTGTCATAGCAATGACTTATGATAAAACGCCCTATTATTAATTGTTTTTGGGGTATCTTCATCGGTAACCATGGGTTACTGCACTATAGGATACCCTTATTGTCCAAAGAGATAGGTCATTTATTTTATAGGCCATAGTCTATAACCCTATCTATTGGATACCTAGTAAACTAACCAAGGCTTTTAGTCTGGACTATTCTAGGGTGTGTATGGACATGTGTTTTTGTATATATCGACTAGCATAGGGTTCACAGTTTAGAGAGCTATGCCTGGGCGTGGTTATAAAAACTTAGAGTTGGTCGATTTTAATTATTTATGGGGTTCATTATTCAAACAATGATTTATTTGATTCTTAAGTTTGTCAGTTATGGTGACAAATTAGTTTTTTTCTCTAGTCTTTAGTTTTAATTTTCTTAAAGTGTTGCTTGGTGTCAAAAAATCACAGTTTTTCTAAGATTTGAATTCAGTTTTTCTATCATAAATACTCTTGCTCCTCATTCACTGTATGAATAAAGGTTTTTTCCGATGGGTAAGTTCTGTCTGATAAGATGAAAAAAATTGTCACTTTTATTCTTTCTTACCGTTTATCTACGGTTTTAAGCTCGTAAGTAAATCGCTTATCGTTAATTTCAGAAGTGACTAAAATTCTGACGACATTTAACTACTGACACATAACCGACGATTTAATGCCATTGCTTTTTTTGTACAATTTTTAATCATTGATTTCTGTCGGTAATAGCAACAACTTACTCGTTAGAAAAGTGTCGTACCCATCACTTTTTTGACATAATATTTTCATCGGTTACAAGTCACTAATGCGTCGGTCATATAAACTGACGACTAAAGTGCCGAAAAAGTGTCACGCCCATCATTTTCGGATGGCTCAGGGGTTTCATCGGTTTGGTGACTCAAATCCGTTGGCTATGGAAACTGACGATTAAACTGTCACAAACGTGTTGTGCCCATCGTTTTAGAAGGTCGTGTCAGTTTAGATATCTTCACAAGTGTGAGTAGCTATCGATGGGCTTGAGGTAACATTCAAAATGGTCAAGCGCATCAAGGTCATTGTAACGTGTGCTTTAGGGTTTAGATTGGTCCTCAAGATCCTGGTGGCTAGGGTCGATTGCCAAATAAGAACCTGGCTATGAAATTGACATTGTGTAGTAATGGTTGACTGAAAATTGACCGAGCAAAACTTAGACATTTTGCATGGTAGTATAATTGTTGGGATCATAGGTGTGTGTCTAAATCTTAAGGTAGCGTGGTTGTCGAGTTCGTTGGCCTTTCGTAAGATCATGCCGCTCATGGTAAATTTTGAATACCCTCGAATTAAACTAAGCAAGCATTGTGTTCCATGCTCTCCAACATAATACTTGTGTTTGTGTCTATCCCAACCAAATTGTTGAATTTTTAAACTCCCGCATTTAATTTGCTCTACACTTGCACGCAAAATTAGGATATTAAAAACTAGAATAATCACATTGCAATCAATGGAGATCCCGATTAATATCTTCATATATTTTATAAGACTTTCTTGCATCTCAGTTATAAGGAACAGAAGATCTGTCCTTTCCTCCATGGCAAGGAAGAAACAAAAGGCAGAGAGGAAATAGAAATAAGACGCATCTTAACATTATTAAGTCAAAACTTATGTATTGGACGATTTTGTTGCGTTGGAAAGAGCAACTAATTAATACGATCTAGCATGCAGATTTAGTCACATGCATATGATTTAAAGGCATCTTACAATATTCCAAATAGGGCTGTCAAACCGGCTTGTTGTTCATGAATAGCTCGTGTTCGGCTCGTTCGGTAAGTTAACGAGCCGAACACGAACAACGAGAACAAATATTTGTTTGTTCGTGTTCGGCTCGTTTTGGCTCAAAATACCACTAATCAATTATTTATATATATATCTTTGATGAGTAGCATTTTTAAAAAAAATTAATTGACCACAAGGCTACAAAGATTTATAATTAATGAAAAGTATTAATGAAGAAGATATAATAAAAATTATTAAATTAGATTCAAATGATGTTTTAAATCTTGCCCCAATCCTTAATATCTTATGGCTACGTGATTAGGGTTGTCAAAATGACTCTTTGTTCGTGAACGGCTTGTGTTCGGCTCGCTAAGCAAACGAGTCAAACACGAACACACTTTTTGAGCTCGAAATATAAACGAGCTGAACACGAGCTCGGCTTGGGCTCGCTCTTTTTCGGCTCGTTTACACCCCTAGTTCGAAGACTTTAAGAGATTATGATTTGTAGTTGCATGATATAGAATCAAAACATGCGCTAATTAATTTAATAGTTTGGTAAGATTGTGGATGATACTATTTGCATAAAATTATATGTTTGATACAGCTTGTTAGCTGTAAGCAATTTGATTTTGAAGACGATTAATTAGTCATTAGCGTACTTGTGGTAGGTTGTTAAGACATAACTTTCCCCGTTTAAATTTTGTATTGTTTTGTTTTATTGATTTGGGCATGGTTTAATTTATTCAAGGCATGAGATTTGCTAGCTTAATGAACATTTGACGATGTAAAAAAATTTGCGTACATAAGACGTACCCAGAGCTGTGTACGTCTGTAACCTGCAGAGGGAGGATTTTAGGAGGTTATAACCGCGTTATACCCCCTGTAACCTCCCTATAACCTACCTGTACCTTCGAGTAAGTTCCGCGCTTCTGTTTTCATATATAGGTAGGTTACAGGGAGGTTACAGGGAGGTTACAGGGTGTATAACGCGGTTATAACCTCCTGAAATCCTCCCTGTAACCTGTTTGCAGGTTACAGACGTACGCAATTCTGCCTACGTCTTATGTACGCAAATTTTTTCCGCAAATTTGAGGCTAGAAATGGAGACTGTCTTTTGCAACAATTCCATTATAAATTGCGAATATATTTTGTTAAAAATATATTACATTTTCAGTTAAATTAAGAATGCAGATCTTTTTTTATTTTATAATTCCTTTATTTTTTATTCTTTTGTTTAGTGAGAACGGAGATTTTAAGTAGCACGTTTGCTCGAAGAACGGAATTTAGCATTCAAATTTTTTGCAGAATGTTGAGTTCTCCGGCTTTGAGAAATTCGAGATAACGTAGCTTCAATTTAATTCATAATTTATAATACTTGATTTATTAAAAAAAATGTAATCATTGTTGTTGAATCCTCAATTGTGTTTCGGAAATGCATGTCTCGAGAGTTAGAGGTATGTCTCGAGAGTTAGAGGTGGGATAGGGAGGAGTAATGTGTGTACATTCTCGGTAGAGAGGCCCTGAAAAAAATAATCAAATCATGGCCCCCTTTATTCGTCTTTTTGCCCTTTTTCAAAAGGAGTGTATTCATACAATTACCGAAAAAGAGAGACGATTATGAAAACCACCCTTCATGTAATCAATGTGTTGGTTTAATACTAAATTTGTATTACAATGGTGATAATCAGTCGGTCGACGTGTTTGAGTTCAATCGATTAAGGTGACTGGTCGAGTGACGATCACGCCAATCAAAGTAAAAGCTGGTTGCTGACTAGTTGTGATCGCATGCCCTTATAAGTAGTTTAGGTTGTTGATACCGTAGGTGTGGTCCTCCGAGTGAATCCCGTATCATAATATGTCGGTTGACTTCGACCAAGCGGTTAGTCATTGAGCTGTCGGCTTGGCTCATACTCCTCTAGTCCGATGCCTTGATCATATAACCACTATCCTTGGTCGTTTGATTGCTTTGACATTCGTGTCAACAGTTTTAGTGCATACATATTAGTTCCCCGAGTTTTCCTGCTTCTTGAAAGTGACGGCTATAATAAGTACTGAGGAACTATTAATAATCAATAGGACTGCAATTAAGGAAATTAATTTAATAATTAACTTCCCTTTGGATTTTGTGCCATGCATGCTTCGTAAATAGAGTCATAGGCTTGACATTGCACCTTAACCTCCATTTTCTCACAGATAGTCGAGGCACATCATGGCTGATGGTACGAGTCGACTCGACGTGGACCCCAAAATTTTGGCCATGGAGGACTTAGGGCCCCGACTCATGTAAAGAGGTGGAAAAGTGTGAAGAAAGAAAACCAATTGAGGCTCAAACCCACTTCGGTCGACATAGTCGACTCATCTAATGACGCTAAGGAATGGTCACCGAAAAGATTAGCCATGAAGCTCTGGCATATGGGTCTGATGCAAACATGATTGCTGAGGGTCAACAAGACCCAACAGGGTTAAAAGGCTGAGGTTAGATAAAAGGAGCTAAGGAAAGCTACAGTCGTCAGTTCTTCCTGCCTTGCTTCTCAAAAAGGAGGTATTTTATTGCAGGAGAGGGATGAGGTTTCGAGAGCTGTCTCTAAAATGGGCTGGATTTAAGGTATGCAAAGAGACTCCATGGTTATTAGCATTTTTTTAATAACTTTGTGAGGTTAACTATGATGCAGATGGATCGATTGGGTCAGAGGGATGCGAAGGTGGTGGGCCTTCGAAGAACGTTGCAGAGTTCGCCCCCACTATAGTGGTCAGTCTGTAAGTCAAATTCGTGAGGCTTCTGCCGTTAATCACCTCGGAAGGTCACCGGTCGCCAGATCATTTGCCCACTACCTACTCTCAAAAGGAACAATCAAGGCGGCAGCTACCTTCTCTCAGATCCATGGAGCAACAGGCAGACAGGACCAGACCATTGGCAGTGTCGGTCAGTTCCTTGGGAGGAGTGAGTAGAGGTTATGCCGTAGATCCTGTGCGGGAGTTATCAGTCCACCGGGCAACCACAGACTCAAAGGTAGAGGTCCTGCGAGCGGAGGTTGTTGCCTTGAGAAGTGAGATGGCTGAGACGTTGCGCAAGTTGGATGTGCTTTGTGAGTTGAACGATTTGGGTAAGTTCCATTGCAAAGCTGTCAGGGTGCATCAAATTATATTAGGAGGAGAGATGGTCGTCCAAAGATTGACACAAAGGGGTATGTCTCGATTGTCGCCTTTGAAGTGCCGTTCATGAAGCACTTTGTTCTAGATTTGTATTAATGTTATTTTCATTAAAAAAATAAATAAATTCAAAAAGATGTTTGGTGTGACACTTATCACTTCGTGATGCTTTGTTTTATGCACTTGAATTATAAATAGGGCAAGGATTTGTTTCTTTCCCTTTACACTTTTTGATTTCTTTCTTTGTGCCTTCGGCCTGTCTTCATGTTTCATCTTCCGGCCACATTCTGCTCTATGAGATGGTGCTCGATTACTCCCCCAACCTATTCAGCTCCGTCGAGGGTGTTATCATGCATCAATTTTACGTGATTTTACCCGCTATTTTCACTATAACTTACATGTAAATTTTCTTTATTTATTACCGATTTATACTTAAGAAAAGTATTTTTTTCATGAAGTGCAGTATGAATGAAATAGAATATGAACAAGTTAGAAAGAGAAAATCAAGCAGAAAAGTGCCCTGAAGCAGTGCGACCATGCCTAAAGGCGACGTAACCACGCGACTTATTTAACATGACCAACGTGACCATGCCGGAAATAGTGTGACCATGCTTGAAATGACATGAAAATGCCATATGATGTAGTAAGGCGGTGTGATCACACCACAATCATGCATGACCAAGTCGACCAAGGCAGCCGACGACGTAACCATGTCAGAAACAAGCGTGACCAAACCAACGAGGTGCATGAACTTTATAAAGAAGATTTTATCACCCAAACCATGATTATTGCTATAAATCAAATCTTAGGACTTCTTGGAGGGTATTTTTCATTTAAGAAGACTTGAATGCTGAAAAAAGAGAGTTTGAAAGAGATTTTGAGGGATCTCTTGAGGGTTATCTTCCTCCTCAGGTGGAAAACTTTAGGGGAGAGTTTCTTCTTTACTTTGAGAGTTGTGAGAGAGTTTGTATAAGAGGTAAATAAGTTGTCTTTCCAGAAGAAACAATTTTTTATAAGTTTTTCATATTTATATTGCTTGCAATGGATTTTCACATAGTGTTTTTGCTATAATTTTCTCCATAATGAGCAGTTAAGCTTTTCTTCGTGCCTCTATGATGTAGGGAGTAAGGGATTTATCGTGGATTTTCCGTAAATTTTTTTCATTAATCATTTTCTTGTGCATTCATGACCTATGTTAGTAGTTAAAAATATGAACTTAATTTACTCTTAGTCTGACCACCTAGAAAGTTAAATGTTTCGTGAAATTATGACCTATAACTATTGCGTAAAAGAAACAAAAGGTTAACCATATATTTCTGAGAGAATAGATATATTTCAGTGGAATTTTGTAATCATCTCAGAAGATTAGAAAGGCCGTGTAGAATTTCATAGGGATTGAGGAAGCTTCAACTTCATTGATTCTAGGCTTCTTTTGACTTAGACTAGGCATGGGGAGTACTATATCTCCGATTAACAACAATCATGAAGGAAAACATTTAGGAAAAATCATGATCACTATGTTCCCCGATTTACATAGGCATGAGCCTCATCTATCATGAAGAAACTCTCGAACTAACCTCTTATTTTCTGCTTTTCTTTTAATTGTTAAGTATTTATTTTGCTAGGACATTAGAACTTAAAATCTCCTTTTAATAAACGCCAAGCTAGGTTAACAAAAATAGTAAACTAAAGATTTTTTTGTGGAAACAAATATTACACTATTTGGATCGATTCACGGTACTCTTGAAGTGTATTACTACTTGACACATGCACTTTTATTGTATGGTCGACTTATGTCTAGGTAAGTTATGGCGTGTCAGGTGTCAATCCTTCATTCCTAATGGATGACAATGTGAAGGAGTTGCAGGGGAAATATATTTTTAATGAAAAAATCACTCTTTAGAGGATGTCGGGGTTGGCGTGAGAGATGTACGACGTGGGTAGGAATCTGGTCTTCTATCAAGTCCAGTTCAAGTATAGCCTCCAGTTTTCTCCGTATGAAGAGCTCCGGTGTGTTTTTATTAAGTATGGGTTCATTCCAGTGCATGTACTCCTGTACTCGATAGCTGCAATAATGACTTTCTTCTTCTATTATTGTCAGAAGAATATTTTGTGGTCAATTGACCCATTTAAGCACTTTTTCTCATTCATGGTTAATAAGGAGAGATTTGCCATGTTTTTGGTGTGCAAGGAACTCTACATGGTGAGAGTGGAAATATGATACAGGATTGGAAGAACATGTTTCTAGCTTGTTCTTATTCTAGTAACTGAGGGAGCTGGATCAAGCCATCATAGTAAGTGGTGGATAGTTCAAAGTCTCTTCCATCAAGTATGAACATCGACAAGGCAATGTTGATCGACCGTGATCTCTCATTCTCGCATATCACCACTGAGATGCTGGTTACCCATGTGTTGAGGGGCAATATGACTGAGGAACAGTGGCCACTATTGAATTTTTCTGAGGCGATTAGGGCCAAGGCAAAGAAAGAGAAGTTAGTCGCCAAAAATCGCAAGCAGCAGCTCCCATGGCTAGGCAATTCTATAGAAAATGAGGACTCACTCCCTTATAATGTGGCCTTGAGATGCCTTACCCCCATTTCTGAAGCCGCCATTGTTGTTCAAGTTACTGTGACCATCAATGTTACCATCATCCCTCAAAAATATGCTTCTCATTTTGTTGATGCAGCCAAATGTGATGGGAGAACATCTATTTTCAAAGGGATTCTAAATGAAACTGCAGTTGCAGTCCCCTCTTCCTCCAAAGTTGGCATTCACTAATTGTCATCGTTTAACCAAATTTGCAGGTCAGTGATCCTTCCTTTATCACATGTCCACAAGGGCCAAAACTAGCCGGTCCGCTCTTATTGCCTTGCCTAATTATTTTTTGAGAGAGTTGACTTCATCTTTAGATGCTGAGGCTTCGCCCTCCCCCGGGGGAAAAAGGTCCATCAACGGAGAAAGGAACTGGTGGAGGAAATATATATCCAACATCCCCCTCCTTTGAAGAGAAGCAAGGAGGCCTTCAAGTTAAAACCCATGTAGAGGGGCACCGGGAGGACATACCTCAGGTCTGGCAGGCAGTTTGATATATTAGATTCGCCTTTAGACTAGTAATCATAGACGGATGAGAACAAGAACATGCCCCTGGCCTTGTTGAACTTGCTGTGGTATGAGGAGCTCTGACATACCCTAAGATGCTTCCGTTGTTGGGAACGCCTCTAGAATGTGGATCTGTGACATTTGATGGCGGCACTGAGAGCCCATTTTCTGTGGTTGGCCGTGATTAAATTAGAAGAAGTGCTAAATGAGGCTAGGAAAAAGGATGCTTCACTGGAGACAGATCTCAAGAGAGTTTGCAATGATCAGGACCTTCTGAAGCTAAAGTTTGATAATTTTGAGAAGGCTAATCAGGAGTCCATTAGCACAATAATAGCCTTAAAGAAAGAGATTTCTGACCTGAAGAAGAAGTTTGCATCCTCTATTTCCAAGGAGAAGCATGAGGATAGCCTGACAAGTCAACCTAGGTTTGGGGTGGACTATGTCATCCATTAATTCATTTACCATGGTCTGGTCGACCCCAAATTTTCCAACCCACGAGAGTTCTCCACCCTAATTCTGGACAAGTCAGAAGAAACTCTCAGAAAGGAGGACGACACTGACTGTGAAGAAGGATTGACCACCTGTTAGGTTGTTCCTATATGAAGACTTTCTTCTTCTTCTACTTATTTTTTTAAGAATCAAAAGAAAGATATTTTTAAACTCTTTTTGGATACATGTGAAAGACTTGATAGTTTTTTGCTTGTTTGGATTGGTTTTGATTTGATTGAGCATGAGTTCATCTTATGAGTCTATCTGCCGTATGTGCCAGTCGACTGAGATATTTTGTCAATTCCATTTAGTTGGTTTGTCACCTCCATAGAGACTCATATCAGAGGTAACCTTCGTGACCTACCACCGATCTTGTTATTGGCATGTGTCTTGGTCACCCTTCAAAATTAAACCTAGAACTTCAAATATCGCACCTCAATAGTCATCCTATAATATTTTGAGGATTCATTCAATTTAAGATAATCCCAACCATTTCCTATAGTGATCGGATAAAATATACCAATTGATTGGTTTGCACAAGACCTAAGTTATCATGCAGCCCCACTTCATTCAGTCGAGCGGGCTTATGTCTCTCCTAATTTGGTTCCTCTTGCTAAGTGCAGATCTTCTCGTCACTTACTAGAGCAACCCTTGGGCACTTATTCTCGAGATGATTTGCTCCTTACTCCTTTATGGGTCCTGTCTCTAGTAAGCAAATAACCATCTATGGAGATCTAACCTTCTTGATTTTATAGGCTCGGAATTGCCATGCGAAGGTGGAGCAAGTGGCCAATCGACCCACTGAAAATGACCACTGTGATCACACATATCATCATGTGTGTACATATTATTATATTTTATATTATACACACACACACACACACACAC
>NW_018164566.1:240007-252458 GCF_001263595.1 Phalaenopsis equestris
CACACACACACACACACACACACACACATATATATATATATATATATATATTATATTTTTAATTTTTATTTTTTGTTCGTCATACCTGTGTCCTGCAAATTTGAGAGTCAGTAATCGACTGTCTCCCGTAATGCCCTCGGTCGGGTCGTGTTCCCTATGTGTCAAGAAATGATGATCAACCATTTTGGCTCTCCTACCTCATCACGTGACCCTGGTGGGTCGGTATCAAGGTAATAATAATTGTGACACAGATTCCTTTTATCTTTTTTTTAGGGAACCTCAAGCCTAAAAAAGTACTATTTTTTATGTGCATTTAAAACTTTTTTTTAGTGATACTATACTTTGATTATAGGTACCATAGGTTATGCAATTGAAACAAATGGATAAAAAATGGAGCAAATTGGGGTTAATGGAGCATAGAAAAAAATTGGCCTGACACTAGGACCTGGCACCTCAACGCCAAATAGTTTTCTTGTGCTTCTAAAATATTGGCATATAGGCATCAGGAATCAGTTTTTTTTAAAAATATAATGTATTTAGATGAATTTTGAAGGGGCATCTGAAGTGACTCTTGGGGATTTTGAGGGTTATATTAAAAACAGAAATTTTTAAGTGTTGGACTCTCTCTTCATTTGTGTGTGTTGGTGTCTCTTGCGGTGTATGCGTGTGTTTGTGCGTGTGTATATGGTGTAATCCTAAAGGGAGAAGAGAGAGCGAGGCTCGATATCTCTTCTTATGGGAAGTGACTTTTGGAGTCTTGGTGACTATTGGGACTTTGGAGAGAAGTGTAAGGGATTAGTATTTACTGTACAAGTAGGGTGTGAATCTTCTGTAAAGATAAGCCTCGTACTCTTATAATATTTGCTTTGAATTATTACAATATAAAATGAATAATCCACGTGTCTTCTCCATGCTTAGTGAATAGTTTTCCTTACACTTTCCTCTTGTGATGAAGTAATTACATGTGTAGGAAAATTAGTTTATGATAGAATAATTTTATTTTCTATGTGATGAGTAATATCTCCATTGCTTCATTGACATAACGTACTGGTTATAGGTTATGTTAAATTTTGTTGAAAGTTGAGGCTAAGAATCAGAAAAACAGTGAATTTACAGCTTGAGTGCACTCACATTGTTCGGTTAGATATGGTGAAGTAGTTCAGGGGGTGATGCAACTTTTAAAGGAAATATACTTCATGATAGTTTTCTATTAGGAGCTGATGTAAGTGAATGGGTTCCTTACCATCAGTTGTAAGGCTTTTAACCTCCTTCAAATCTCTACTAGTTGTGTAAACCTAATAGAATACTAAACATATATATACACTTGGGAGAGGGTACGGAAGAGGGTAGGTAGACATATATTCCTAGTTAGCACAAAAATTAATAAATAATTCTATCAATTTGTCCTTATGCCACTATATTCATTACAAGAGGGAAGGGATTTTGATTATATAAGAACTTTCCAATAGTTAACAAGCCTCAGTAGATTAAATTTTATTTTGTTAATAACTGAATTTAGGAAAACTTTAACTAAGGGTACATAGGGGTGTATCATCTTGGTTATCCCCTTAACCATGAAAACACTCCTATAGGCTTGACTTAGCTCACTTTGGTTAAGCTTAAACTAAACCTTAAGTGTTAGGTATACCCATCATAGACCCGACTATACCTTAAGTATTAGGTTTACTCATATTAAACCCAACTTAACCCTTAATGTTGGGTTTACTCACCTTAAACACAACTAACCCTAAATGTAGATGCAACCTAAACCCTAAACCTAAGTTCAAACTAACTTAGACCTAACCATAAATGTTGGGTTTAACCCATATTAAACCCAACCTAAACCCACCTAACTTGATCCTGACCCTGAACGTTAGGTCTAACCCATATTAGACCCAACCTTAACCATTAAACCTAATTTAAACCTAACTTGAACCTAACCCTAAATGTTGGGTCTAACCCATATTAGAATCAACCTTAAACATTAAATCTAGGTTCAAACTAAGTTGAACATTACCCTAAATGTTTGGTCTAACCCATATGAGAACCAACCTTAACCTTAAACCTAGGTTTAAACTTAACTTGAACCTAAGCCTAAATGTTGAGTTTAACCCAAATTAGACCAAGCCTTAACCTTAAACCTTTGTTCAAACTAACTTGAATATAGCCCTAAATGTTGGGTCTACCCCATATTAGATGCAATCTTAACCATTAAACTTATGTTCAGCTTAAGTTGAACCTATTCTTAAATGTCAGGTCTAACCCATATTAGACCCAACCTTAATCTTAAACCTAAATTCAACCTAACTTGAACCTAACCCTAATGTTTGGTCTAACCCATATTATGCCCAACCCTAACATTACACCTATGTTCAACCTAACTTACACCAAACCCTAAATGTTGGGACTCACCCATATTAGGCCCAACCTTAACCTTAAACCTAGGCTCAACCTAACATGATCCTAACTCAAAATGTTGGGTTTAACCCATATTGGACCCAACCATAACCCTAAATCCTTAAAGTTAACTCAAACTAAATCTAACCCTAAACCTTTAGGGTTAACTCAAATTAAACCTAAACCTAAAATTCTTAGGGTTAACTTAAGCTGAACTTAACCATAAATCTTTTGGGTTAAATTAAGCTAAACCTAAACCTAAATCCTTAGGTTCAACTCAAATTGAACCTAACTCTTAGTCCAACCCAAATTGGATTTAATCCCAAACCCTTTTAGGTTCAATCTATATTGAACGTAAATCTCAAGTCTAATCTACCTTAGACTTTGTTCAACTAAAAAACCGGGTCAACCCGACCTAACTCGGGTTTACCCAAATCAACTAAAACACAGGAGCAACCCGACCTAACTTGGGTTAACCCAAATCAACCACAACACTGGGTCAACATGAGCTAACTCGAGTTAAACCAAATCCATTACAACCCTAATAGACTAAAACATCATGTCAACTCGACCCATATCGACAGAAACACCAGTTCAACCCGATCTAACTTCGGTTAACCCAAATCAACTAAAACACGTGGTCAACCCGTTGGGTTATTCCAAATCAACTGAAATTGAGTCAACTTACCCATCTTTCGTTAACCCAAATCGACTAAAACATCGAGTCAACCCAATTTAACTTGGGTTAACCCAAATAAACTAAAACACTAGGTCAACACGACCTAACTCAGGTTAACCCAAATCAACTAAAACACTAGGTCAACCTGACCTAACTCAGGTTAACCAAAAACAACTAACACACTAGATCAACCCACCTAACTCAGTTTAACCCAAGTAAACTAAAACACCAAGTCAACCTGACCTAGCTCAGGTTACCCAAGATCAACTGAACTTTTAAGTCAACCCGATCTAACTCAGGTTAACTCAAATCAACTGAGCCAGTGGATTAATATGACTTAACTCATGTTAATCTAAGTCAGCCCTATTTTCAGGTTAAATTGATTTTAATAATGTTAATTGAAATCCATACAATTTGAGGCTCAAACTCAAACTTTGAAACAAGTTTAAATACAGATCTATTCAGATCTAATCTAACTTAGAATTTAATAATAATTGAAGTTTAATTTATTTTGGGCTTTAAACAAGTCTGATATAACTTAAACTTGACTTAATTCAGGATCATTAATTTAAATCAGCTTATTTTAACCTAATTTGATTTTAAGTGACTATGACATGATGAATGATGAACTCGGTATCCCTACGGAGATAGTATAAGTTCAAGAAGGTTTAGCTTGAATCCATTTAAACTAACCCAACCTGGATTAATCCTATCAAACTTAGAGCAAGAATTAAGGATAATCCAAGGGGCAACTAACCTAATTCAGGTTAACTCAAATTAATTAGAGGCTCACTTCAGATCAGCTCAACCTAACTTTAACTAATCCAAAACCAACCTGGATCTTGGTGACTGGAGTTTAAGTAGGGTTTGATTTCTCTTATGAGAGCAAAGCACACTTAGCCTCAACTAGGGATAGTTTGGGCCAAAAAATATCAAATTAACTTATACTAAAATGACATGAAATTCACCTTAAAAGCCATTAAAACTTAAAATTTAACCAAAAAATGTATCTTATTTTGAGAAGGTATTTTGGAGGAGGCAACCCATGTTCTTCCGGTCACTTGTGACTAATCAAACCGCAAACCATAATGACCCGGGACAACGAAATGATGAGATTTTGATCGGGTCATCCAAAGAATATAATAAACAAAAATGGAAAAAATAATATTAATCGGCTAATAAGATGTAAGAAACCTAAAATTTTAAACCCCTAAAATTTGAAAAAGATATTAAAACTTAAATGAAATCTTAGTGAAAAAATATCACCGAGCGTAACATTAGCCCACCTTATCCTAGTTTACGAATATCTCATAGGCGAAGCAAGCCGTGGTTACTCACAGAATCTTTCAGTCAGGTAGGTTTAACCACTCTTAGACAAAGTAAACTATGGTAACCCAACAACTACGGAATGACGGGGTCATGAACATATTGACCAGGTCGTTTAAAATTTAAAAATTAACATATAAACTAAATTAACAAACTAAAACAATTTCCTGTTAAATTTTTCATTGTAGGACTTCTGCCGACAAAAAATAGATGTCACCCTAGATTTACTTTACATGTTAATTGGGTGAGCTAACTTTGTTTTTCAGGGACGGATAGTCAAAACCTGAAAGAAGGATGAACCTCAACTAAACACAAACTTATAGGATAGTCTGGAATATTTAGGGCTCTACTACCCTTAGGATGAGACGTTAAAGTTTCTTTCCTTGACAACAACACTTAAACCTTTCAATTATAGATAACAACCTTAATTGGGAGTTTTCTTAAGTAGTTTGAACTACTTTAGATGTAATTAACTATAAGAAGTTACCCTTATAATAGAAATTTAACCCCAAAATAAGTGACATCACTTAAAATCTCTGGTTAAATGGGTTTGATTGTCTTGAGGTTCTCTTATGAAGGTGTCTTCCAAGTGTCTTAAACTGATTGTACTTCATTCAAGCACTCTGGAGCCCTCTCTATATGGTTCACCTCATGAAATTATCTTCCCCCACATTGTTCTTTTGTTTGAATCTATTTTTATTGTTCTATATCTACACCAAGTTCTCACTTCTCATTGAAAGAAAAGGGACAATCTAATGGAATTAAAATCGGTGAATCAACAAAAACAATGACAACAAGACAAATATGAAATGAGGACCAATGACACTATTTCAGGCAGCACCACAAATGTTCAAATATTTTAAAACTACAAATTAAACTTGTAGCTCAAATCAATTTATTGAATCAAACAACATTAGCTCAAGCCCAACTCAAGTTAAATCTTATCAACTCAAACCATAACTTCTAAACCAAACCTAACCTTCCAATCAAAACCCAACTCTCTTAAAGACATTATAATTCCAATCTCTAACGTAGGCCTTCTTCTTAGAGCTGGTTAACCCTTTTATGATGTCTTTCCGTGACACATCAACGTCAGACTGTAAGTCTTGAACTAAATTCTAAGCAAATCTTTTTAACCCCTGATTTTGTTCATTTGAACTCCTGAAAAACCAATATTGAAGACACCAACCTAATAATCCTGCATGATATGCGATAATACTTTTATTGAGAGTATTCTCAAGAGCCACAAATTCTGAGATGTAATTAACTATGGAGCGTACCATTGTTGGGATACCTGACCCCAAAATAAAATAAACTCTATCTTACACCCATTCCGTAGGAGAAAAATTTTTAGTTATACAAAACCATAAATCATAAAAATTTTCTACACGCGAATGATTAGATTTAATTTAAGGTAACATTTTCATCTTTCGGGGAATTATATTATTTTTTGACTGATGCATCAGGTAATTTTGATAGAATTCATCTGAGATCTACGGTAGAATCCAAAACCAATAGTGAGACCATCTCTCCATTTTCCTTTTTTTTCCCCCCCACCAACCACTAGTACTTCAGTACAAAATGAACATTCTAACGTGTCTCACAACCATAGAAAAAAAGCACATTGCTCAAAAGTTGCCCTGTTATGAAATATTTGAATTTAAACTTGGTGTGGATGATCAACAAAATATATGAAATTTAAAAGATTAATTCATTTGCATGACTTTAATAAAAATTGAAGTAATCTTCCTGCTAATCAAAAAGTCACAAGAAAGCCAAACAAGCAATATAAACACAAACGTTTGATGAGAAAATCAATTCTAGTAGATGTGATCATTAATTGTTAAAACAAATCAACAATAAATGAAACATTTCTGGCCTGAAAGTCTTCCATATTTTTAACAGCGATGTTTCCTAAATTGCATGGAAGTTCAAAAATATAAAATCTAAAGTCATAATCTAAATGAAAAGATCGAAGGAGATTGAGTGGACATCCTCGTTACACATTGTTTTTCATTTTATTTTATATGTTTCATGACATGCACAGCAATCTGTGGTGAGCATTGACCCTCCAAAATTTATTTAGTCCATTGAAGTTTTTTATTTATAATATGTGAAGTAATTGGGATCTTTTTAAAAATTCAATGCTGGTACAAGTTGGGCATGAGTCATTAATACTAAAGGATAACATGCTGATTCCGGCATAGTACTTTGCTTGTGACCACTTCTCCAAGGAGTATTATGCTCGAAAATATCTCCCCTCCATGCGGAAAAATATTACATCAGGACTTCTAATGTAAAGCTGCATTCGGAGTCCACTGATATGCAGACACGTGGCTTCAAGGAAAACGCTCGCGCTTTCCTGTGATCCGACCCGGTAACACAGGAAAATTTTCCTCGTGTTATTGTGCGTTATTCACGTGTTATTGTGGTGATATTGATGTGTTTTTGTGCTATTATAACTCCGGGAATATTTCTAGAACACAATAATATGTGAATACCACCACAATAACACCTGAATAATGTAGAATAAAACATAAGGAATGATCCTCTGCGCTAAAACGATTTTTTTTATTTTTCTGTCACCTCCACTTGTCTGCATATCAGTGGACTCCAAGCGTAACTCTACGTTAGGAGTCCTAATGTAGTATTCACCCCCTCCATGTACTGCTTTAACATTCCTAATTGCAAAATTGTTAAGATTGATATTAGTTATCTGTTAATAAAAAATACTATGTCAAAGATAAGGTAATAATTCTCAATTTAAAGTTAATTAGTGTTAAATTCCTTCTAGGAATGAATTATAATAAATGGCAATATGTAATTTAAACCTATTTGTGCCTGCATATATTACACTCTAGTATACTAAATCTATATATGAAATGGTGTATTTCACTTTTAAAAGGTAGGTAATAGTGATACATGCAATGTTAATAATTTGAATGCTATGCATGTCAACATGAAAATATTGGTTTTTGATATGTAATCATTCAAGGATTGTGTGGTGTATATTGAAATGGACCTATATCAATTGTAGCTTTTCTCAAGTAATTTAAGCATTATAATACATAGAAAGCATTATAATAAATGGCATATGTAATATAAACTTATATGCCTAAATATATTACACTTTAATTTGATAAATTTAAACATGAATAGGTGGTAGTCATTTTTAAAAATTTAATTAATAGTGATATATGCAAAGCTAAAGATTTGCATGTTGTGGATGTGAACATGAAAAAATTGGTGTTAAATATGTAATTATTCAGAAATTGTGTTGTGTGTATGTAAATGGCGTTTTTTTACCATAGCTATTATCTTGTCATTTAAGCTTAATAATACAATTGGGTACATAGGCGATGATGAAAAAATATGATTTCTTATGAAGTGGATCCTACTAAAACCCATAGATAACTGTATGCTACTAAAATTGAGATTTCAATTGTAGGGAGTGGATCCTACTAAAACCCAAAATCACAAAATACAACCCAAACAAAAGAAAACCTAAGGATCTACACTCAATTACAACTCAACACAGTAAATCTCCAAAATACATGTATACTAACCAAACCGAAAAAGAAGTTAAGAAGATTTGTATATGATGTAAGGAAGATCCAAAGTGTCCCCATCTAGTAGTAGTTTGGCAGGAAGTACCACATCCACAAAAGTGCAGTCAGCATTAGACCCGATCTTGGCAAGAAGATTTCCTTCTCAATGTATGTAGCTTCATAAGACATTCAAGTTTTTGACAAGAGATAAGATATGTACGTTGAAGCTTTAATGCTTTGCAAGCTGTTAGTCAATGCCAAACTAAGTCAACATGAAGAAAGGTTCAGCTAATTTAGTGTCATATTGATGGCTAAAAGAATAGCCCAATCTTCAGCTTCTAAGGCACAAGTAGCAACATAGGGGGAGTAAAAGAAACACAAACACTTTCCAGCTTCATTTCTAAAAACACCACCCGCATCGACATAGGAATCTTTCCAACTTCCATCTGTGTTAATTTTAATCCGGGGGGTAGGGTCTCCTCCACAAGACTTGTTGAATAACAAAATTTCTTTTCTTTATTTCACAGCTGTTTATAATAGTATTAAAGTAATCCAAACCCTCAAAAAATTTGTTGTCAACATTACCATACTTTGCAATCTTATGAATATAAGCAATTATATGAGCAACCACATTTTCCACCTTCATCCCAATGATTTCATGTTCAATAGAATTTCCCGCAATTCACACAAACCAAATAGAAATGTATGGAATCAAGTTTTCAATAGGATGAGCACCATATATATTGTACCAGGAAGATAAGCATTGTTTCAAGTTATTCTGACCATTGGTAGGAATATTAAAGCTCAATAAGCCACCAAGAAAAGTCCACATACTGCTAGCAAAGATACAATTGAAGAATAGGTGGGGGAAATTCTCCTCTAGCACTTTACACAACACACATTGAGAGGGTAACCTTAAGCTTTTGAGCTTAAGCACATCATCAAGAAGAATTAGATTATGGAAGAATCTCCAAAAGGAAAAAGATAGAGGGTGAGAATAGAGTACACCAGATGGTTTTATCCCAATCCACTTTCACCCAAGCATGCAAATTATGATAAATAGCTTTAGTTATGGAGATAGAATTAAGAAGTTTAGTAACCAAAGCATCTTTTTTAGACATGTAAAAAGGGATCCTAGAAATAGATTAAGCCAATTCTTGGCCTACCAAGTGGTTCAGCATATCATAATTCCACATATTCCTATTCCATAAGTCAACAACTTTGATATTAGCATTGTACACATTACCCAATCCATTCAACTCATCCGTGAGCCAATTATCTTTCCAAAAGAAAAGATTGTTCTCTCTTAAAGTCTAGAAAATGTACTTCTAAGCAATATCTCTCACTTTAATCATACCTTTCCATGTTTTAGAATCCCCATTTTTTAACAACACTTGAGTAGGATGTTGATCTTTGCAATATAGCATGAATACAAAAAACCCATAAAGAATCCAGAATCTAAATTTAAGCTAGAGTTTAATACTACTGATATCAACAATATGTTGCAATTCCTTAAGACCCAACCCACCATCTTGTATATGTTTGCATAATTTATTCCAAGTAGACAAATGCTTATTTGTCTTGTCCTTAAATGAAGAAAACTTTTTAAAGCATCTTTCAAGTTTAAGTTGTGAGCTGGATTTTAGTTTAAGGACATGCAATGCTTATTGAGGAATGGTATTTAACACACTTTTGAGAAGATAAATGTGGCCACCAAAGGAAACATAAGCATTTTTCCACTCTCCAATTTTGGTTTTTAATCATCTCCACAATATCATCTAAATGAGTTTGTTTCCTTCTCCACTTAATCACATGAAATCCAAGTTATTTAAGAGGTAAATCAGCCACAGAAATGTGAGTGTAATCTTTGATCCACTGTCTTAAGAATCATTTCATCTGAGTGCTCGAAATAATTTTACAATTGCTAGTGTTAAAAGATGTACTAGAAGCCTCCTGGAATTCTAACAGAATCTTGTAGATAGATATCTTCTTGATCAGTAAGGCAACAACCATTATCATCCTCTATTCTTAGTATAGAGTTTATTCTTCATTTATTTTTGACAAAAGCATGAAAATAACGAGAGTTCCTATTTCCTCAGTGAAATGAACCTGACTAGCCTTTTATTTTAAGAAATTTTCCTCCCATTTTCACAATTTTGAGTAAGTTGTTATGAGTAGCAATTAAATCAGTATTCACAAGTTCATTGCATATGTCAATCTTCTCTAATTTGAAGACTTCCTTTTTAGGCTTACTCACAATTAGCATAGAGATCTCCAAACCACAATTTTAGATATTGAAAGCTTTGGTAGCTAATTTATGTAATTTTCAAATCTTATGCCATGAAGTACCCTCCACCTTTGGGTTCCAAAAGCTACTTACACAACTCAAGAAATTTTTATGATTGATCAAAGTAATGAGAAATCTAAAATGAGAATAGGTAGGATTTCCCATAAAGGATATGTTTAAGAGAAGAGGTCTGTGATCCAATCTAGAGCTTGACAAATGATAAACATTTGACATATGAAAATTAAAGAGCCACTTTTGATTAGCAAAAACCCTATCTAATCTTCCAAAGACCCTACCTCTCTTCCATGTGAATATAGGACCAATGAAACCAAGATCAAACAAACTGGCATCACTAGTAGCCTCATTAAAACTAGAGATAAGATTAGGAGCAACAAATTTTTCTTCTTATTTTTTATAATTGCAAGTAAACATATTGAAATCTACCCCCACAATCCAGTTATCATTCATACTTTCCCATAGAGTAGTTAATTTACTCCATAGTTCTAATCTAGTTGTGTGACTGGAATTAGCATAAACAAAGGCGACCCACCCCTTAAATAGTTCCATTTCAAATTTCACATGAAAAAACCGAGGATCTTCTAACATCACATGTAAAGTAAGTTTTTTCCTCTTAAAAAATCCAAATCTTATTGTTGGAATTAGAAGCAAAATTATATTTTTTTAAATGCTTTAAAATTTGAAGTTTGTTGGCACAAAAAAAAGGTTCTAATATAGCAAAAGTCTACAGATTATGGATCCTAATAAGATATTTGAGACTATCAAAGGAAGAAGGATCATCATTTCCCCTGATATTCCAAAATAGTATATTAATCACAATGGGAAGCTTTACCTTTCCTACCAATTTTAGGAAGGGAGGGGGTACCATCACCATTAGATAGAAAGTGATTTCCTTCATGTACAATATTTCTTGGTTTCAAATTTCTTAACTCCTGAGAGCCCTTATTTTCCTTTTAGATTTTTGTACATTCCATTCCTCTTCAACGTCAACTCTATTATTCTCCAAAGCATCCACAACATAAGTATAATTAACTCTCACAACACTTATATCAGAATAAATTGTAATATCAGGAGCAATAACTCCAACATCATGATGCTCTAACACCAAATTGTTGGTATCCTCATTAAGGGGTATATCCTCCACTTCCTTTGCATTCATTTCTTCTGTCCCGTTTTTAGTATGCTAAATAGTATCACCATCCTCCAAAATTATTTTTTTTTTTCTGATCTTGTTTGTTTAATTGGCTCCCATCACTATTTTTCATAGCCAAATTATTTTCCCTTACTTCCTTTTCTCTATACATGTTAATGGGTGGATTTTTAAATAGGTATGATTGTAAAACATAATAATTTTCAACAAAAAGCCCAACCATTTTACACTTACCACAGTAATGCAGATTTTTCTCAACCACTACTTGCTGCCAGTCCCCATTATGGGTCAATCCAATCCACACTTATTTGGCCACTGGAAGGGTGATATCTCTTTCTACAAGAACATGAACCACAAAGGGATGGGTAAGATTAAAGGTAGGGATGATCATCTTCATAGGCCTTACAAATATCGCTCCTGAAGAAAACATAATTTCATGATTAAACAAGTGCAACTTTAAACCAGGGAATTGAAGCCAAATGGGAAAAATGAGTGGTTCTATTTGGGTTCAAAATCAACCAACCATTTAAGTAATTTCATGCTCTTGTTCTCAATTTTAAGGTATTTCATAGTAAAAATCCATGCACAGTCCTCCACTCTGCTTATTTTAATCAAAATGTGTCTTCCATCCAGTAACCCAATTTTTCAATCACCCAATAATTTTATGCTTTCCAAAAACTTTTGAATAAGTTCCATTTTTAGATGACCTTATAAAAATTTACCAACCAGAGAAAATTCACAAAAAAGAGAGAGGGAAGAAGTGTCATTCTACGATAGAAAGATGATCGGTTTCCCATTTTTCTTATCAGACTTACTTATGAATTGTAAATCGCCATTCCCATAAAAAATATCATCGTATGCTTGAGGAAAGAGATACCTTTCGGAATAAATCATGGCTGGTAAGTCATGATTGGCCACCACTTCAGCAAAGTACGGCCTATTCATCAGCACCCCAAAACCAACTTCGACCAAGAACAATCAGCAAAATTGCCTCCATGTCACTAGACCCTAGCAGAGCCAAACACCATGATAGCTATATTATATAT
>NW_018164566.1:252507-312655 GCF_001263595.1 Phalaenopsis equestris
TTGTGTGTGTGTGTGTGTGTGTGTGTGTGTTAATTTGTGAACATGTGTAAAAGATATAGTTTTTATCGGCCTTCTAATTTACTCTTTTTTCAGCACTAGGAAACTATTATTCAATGTTCATGCAAAAGAAACTCAAATCATCCTTTTGAGATCATGCAGGCAAACACATGGTTCATTATATCATTTAAACATCAAAAGCATACAATTGATCACTGAAGTACAAAAAATGCACATTTTTCTACTAACAGTTTGAAAATTCTATATTCTCGAATTCCATGAAAATTAATAGGTTAAGATAAATTAACTAATCAATACTTCTTTCTCTTCCAATTTGATTTTCACCATTACATTAATCAATTTACATGTCTGACTTTATGTTCGTTTGTATTTTCCACCATTATATGTCTTTAATTTGTTTTTAATTTTTTTTGGGCTTTATGTTTGCATGTATAGCTTGTTTATCTTATTTTCTTTTATGTTCTCTTCCATGCATCACTATAAAACCTTATACCCTGTAACTTAAATCTTAAACACTTCCCTTCTATATTTCTCCATCAAACTGAAACTTTGAATACCATTTTCCTATAAAATTTCACACTAATAAAAACTTAAGCTCATTAAACACCCTAAAACAAAACTTAATTGACCAAAAATCACATTAATACAAATGAAACTCTTTAGGTAGCCTAATGAAAGCCTACTAAAACCAAACTCACACTTATACAAACTTTCCTTCACATCCCACTAAGCTGAAACCCCTAAGAAACATTAGTACACACAAACAAAAACTTAATGCACCTAACGCGCTAAACAAAAATTTACACCAACATTAAACCTAAAAATAACCCACTAAAACTCAAACTACCTATTAACTCAATAACACATTACCTGCACTAGCACTAAATTTAAGGACAAACCATAAATTACTAAACCCATTAACACAAAGTTATTAATCCTAATACACCTATTTAATTCATTAATCTGAAACACTGAACACTTAAACCCATTAACTCACTCATTGCCCCACTAACTATCCCACTCACTAATCATTTAGCTCACTAACCCACTCTCAAACCTATTAAATTACCTCAAATCAATGTAAACTAGTCTAATTTGAAACACTAAAAACATTAGCTCACCCAAACTGAGGCTAACATAGCCTTAACCCTCCTAACTTGAAGCCTAAACACCTTAACTCCCTCTAGCTAAGCTAAACTTTGAACCATCCTAGACCACTCTACCCAAACATAAATGCATTTAATTTAAACCTAACCAAGCACCACCCTAATCCTAACACTTTACCAAAGATATAAAAAAATAACAAATAAATAAATAATTAAAAGGAGGAGAAAAAGGAGGGGAGAGTGATGATGTTATATGTGTGTATGTGTACTGTTTTAGATGCATGTGTGTATGATAACATGACAAGTGTTAACACGTGTAAATGTGAGTGTGTAAGAAATAAAAACATAAAAACATGTGTAATTTTGAATGTGAGTGTGTAAGAAATAAAAACATGTGTAATTTTGTGTGTGTGTGTGTGTGGCAAAGAGGAAAAGAAAGAAAGAAAAAACAAGTGTGTGTGTGTGTGACAACATTCAAATGTGAGTGTGTGAATAATAAGTAATTGAAAATATAACTCTATGTGTTAAATGCATATGTTAAGTATGCATGTGTGTAAGTATTAATTTGTGTAAACATGTGTGTTCATGTTGATGTGAGCATGTGTGTAAGTGTATGAGTGGATATATTTTGGTATGAATGCTTGCATATGAATATATGTGATGATATGTATGTCTAAAGTAAATGTGATTATCTTTTAATAGCAAACTAACCCATCGAAATGTATAATTATTTGATGTTCACTTGAACAAGTCCATGTTATGCTAAAATAAAAAACATGACCATGCAAAACTTTTAGTTAGCCTTATTACATGAAGTGCAAGTTGAATGAGTTTTGTTTACTTTTTAAACATGAAAATATTGTTGAGTTTCGTTTATTTTTCATAAATATTCAAGTTAGTATGAAAATGCAAGTTGGATGAGTTTCGTTTTTTTTTTCTCAAATATACAAATTGGGATGTAAATGCAAGTAGGATGAGTTGCTTTTATTTTAAAATAAGCAAATTGGAAGATGCAAGTTGGGGTGATTTCATGTGTAAATTATGAACTTATAATAAAATAGGAGATGTGTTTGGTTTGTAAATAAGAGAAATGATTCAACTACATAGCTATTTAAGAAAAAAAAGCCTAGTCAAGTTTAAAACGTATTTTTATAATTAATTTGTTCTATTTTAACTAAATGTGCTAAAAAATAATAAATTTTAAAATATTTTATAAATGTTTAAACTTAATAGAATCACCTTTAAAGTAATATTAGAAAGAAGGTTTTAAAAAGATTTGAAGAAAATTTTTAACCCCTTTTAAAAATTTTAATATAAATCATTTAAAAATTAATTATTACTAACCACTTCTTTAAAATAAAGCATAAAATCTATAATCACAAATTAAAAACCTTTATATTAAAATAATTTTTTTTTGTTCTTTAAATTTAATTAAAAAGCTTATAACACTCTTTAGACTTAAATAAAAATAAACGAAAAATCTTTTGAATCAACCTAATATTTAAATCCTTTTAAGCCTAAAACATTTTTCCAAGCTTAAAACTTTTTTACTTAAATCTTTTAAAGTCAAAACCTTCTTAAAATCTTTTATTCTCTTAAAATTTAAATCCCTTCAACTTAAAATAAATTCTCTTTAATCTTCTATTCAACCTAAAACTCATTAACTTAAATCCTTTAATAATGTTAACAAAGCTTTTTATTTAAAATAAATTTTAAAATCTTAAATTAAAACCACTTTAAAAGTTAATAAACTTTAAAATTAAAACCTTTACTTAAAATTTCTAATAAAACTTTTAAAACCAAAATCTTTTTAAAGCCTAATCCTATAGTTCAAGCACAAAAAAAAAAACAAAATAAATTAAAATTAAATAAATCATTCAAATACATCTTTATCAACCTATCTCTTGAGCTCATAATTAAACCTTGCATAGGATCTTAAGTGGTTTTTTTGAATAATTTAGCCTAAACAAGACTTAGATGCATTTTTCATCATTGCCTATTTCCTCATCACCTCCCACTTATAGACAGCTTGATGATCCATATATGGCCAAATTTTAAATATCCTCAGTCGTCAGAAGGGTTTGAAGTGTAATGTTCAAACCCATACCCTCGAGCATTGGGTATTACTGTAGGTTAAATTATAATTGGATCCTTTTTGTTAACGTACTTTAATTTGAAAAAGATTGAATCATATCTTGGTTGCTCATGAATTTCATTTTTTTTCTTTTGATCTTAGTGATTGTTATATTTTTTAGGATGATTTTCCTCAACAATTTGTAGTAAGCCCAAATATCCTATGGAATACCTAAAATCTTATAAAAACATTCAGAATGTTATCCTAAAACACCTAATTAGGAAAATTTTGAAGGAGTTGATAAACAAGTGGTTTAGCAAAAGTATCTAACAAAGAAATTAAAAAGATTTTAGAGAAAATTTTCAATCCTAATAGGAAGGATTGGTCTTTGAGATTAGATGATATATTGTACGCTTATAGGATTGCTTATAAAACACTTATAGAAATGTCTTCATATAAGCTCATATTTGGCAAAGCTTGTCACTTACAAGTCGAATTAGAGCATAAATCTGATTAGGTTATTATAAAATTCAACTACAGTAAAAAGGACATTACTGAGAAAATATTACTACAGTTAAATAAACTCAATGAACTTAGACAAAAATCTTATGAAAATGTGAGAATTTAAAAAGTGAAAATGAAGAGGTGTGCAGGATCAAAAGATTCTTAGGAATGATTTTGAACCTGGATAAGAGGTTTTACTATATAATACACGAATGAAATTATTTCCCAAAAAACTTAAGTCTAGGTGGTCAGAGCCATTTACTATGATGGTAAAAGTTTATCCTTTGGTACAATTGATATTAAAGATCCTAAAAGTTTTGGGGTATTTAAAGTTAATGGATAGAGACTTAAACCTCACTTATGAGGAGAAATATTATTGGTAAATGAGATTTTAGAGTTGGGTCAATCCTGAGTAACTATCTGGATTTGTCTCACTGAGAATGTTAAACTAAATACTTATTCGAAGGCAACACATGTTTATGTTTTTGTATTTTTATGATTGTTGTTTTTTATGGTGTGGATTGTTTGAATTTACGATTTTGTGTTTAGGTTCGTGAGTGTTTTTATTTGATTAGGATTATGTGAATTACAGGAGGTGATCCTTAGTATTCTCATTGATTAATAGACTTTAGTATGTCCTATGATGGTAGAAGGATCAACTTAGTCTTTACATCTTAGTTCTCAATTAAACTTAAGAACTCACAGAAGACATACTAAGTTTAGTTTACTTCTTATTTTTTAAGTTGTGCTTCTATCATGTTGGTTCAATAAACCAGCTATTAGAAGATCATGTGGATGATCGTGTCATTAGACTGTTAGCGGTGTATACTTTATAGATAAGGTAAAACCTGAGGTTGGAAACACATAAGCCAATAAATCAAGAACAATCTTATCCATTTGTTGACCTCACTTTTGGTTGAGGTCTAGTTTTTCCCCTTTAGTAGCCTAGGGTCTACCCATAAAACTTTCCTATTGACTATTACTAGAAAACTAGAAAAAGAACCCTCATCATTAGAAATTGTAAACTCCTCTTTACTCAACTTAAAGCTTTACATATTGGTCCTAACCTCTAGAACTTAGTAGGTGGGATCACTATGTGGGAGCTCAAGGAGAGTTCCCATAGGACTGCTTGACTTTAGAGTTGACACTCAGTGTTTGTCTAGAGCTAAGGCACTCACTACACTCACCTCAGTCAAAATCACTCACAAACACAAACCCAAAATTCCTTGACCTTAATCACTTGATCCTTTGGGAGACTCATGTAGATGGTCCCCTAAAATCACTGGCCCTAGGCTAGGGTTTAGCTAAGACCAGTACATAGAGGACCCAAATGGGGTTTCCATTGGTCCATATCTCATTTATGATGGTTAGCTCCCCAATTCTACTAAAAAATACTCAACTTGGTCTTTTCCCACTAAACTCCCCCAAATTACCTAAGTACCCTTGAAACCCTAAATTTGGCCAAAATTCCCAAATTTACCCAAAATACCCAAATTTATTCAAAAATCATTTCAAACCTTTTGAAAACATCCAAATTACCCAAATCACAAAAAAAAAAATGCTAAATTACCTAAATGCCCCTCCTTAGCCCAAAATTTCAAAATTCACAAAAATCCCCAAAACCTTTCAAATATTCTCAATTTCATTTTTCTCAACTACCACATGACCCAATTTGACCAATTTGACCTATACCCCTAAATTGCCTTTAAAGGACCAATTTCCCCAAATTTACCTCAAATGTCCATCAATTTGGTCCCAATGTCCCCCAATTTCAATTCTAAACTCAAATTCACCTTTCATATGACCAATCTAAACCAAATAAAAGCTTAATTGGCCCATGCTTTGAGCCCAATTTTGATCTAAGTCAAACCCTTAATTTTGGCCACATGGCTTCATCTCACCAAATTGAACCCATGGCCCACTTAATTTTCCACAATTTATGTTGAAAACTCTTCATAACATTAATATACATCAAGCTTGACCTTAAATTGGCCTTGGTGGTGCTCCAATTTCATTTAATTTTGACCTAAGTCCAAAAGCCCCAATTTTTCCCTAAATTGACCATACCTCAAAATTCCACCAAATTGATTGCCCTGGCCCAAAAATTGGCTCCCAATTTATGTTGAAAAATCTTCATTACATTCCTATTGACCACTCTCAACAATCAATATGGACTTAGCCATGCCTAGCCCAATCTAGACCCAAGTCTAGCCCAACATGCCCAAATTGACCAAAATTCCAAAATCCTTCAAATTGAACCCCCAATTGAACTTAAAATCACTTCAATCCTTCACCAAAAATCTTCATTACAATCATATACACAATGTTGATCAATCAATTGGGCTCAAGGTCATAGATAGCCTAACCCAAACCCACTTTAAGCCAAATTGATCTACATGGACCCCTTCACCTAAAGTTGACCTAGTCATGTCAAATTGGCCAACCAAAGACCACTATAATCAAATTTTGGACCTTATTGACTAGGCTAAACCCCATGGAACCACCCAAATGAGCCATGGAACAAAGGATCCCTAAATCAAGTGATTTACTTCCAAAATTGCTTAAGCCTAAGGGATTTTTGCCAAAACTAAACACCTCCCCAAATTAATTATTGTGACAGATTCTCCTGGCTCACCTGACCTGCTGGCCACCTCCCCTGGCCTTGGATGCCGGCCTAATCGCCGGAGGAGCCAAAACTGTGAGCCACCACCCAAAATTAAACCTAATTCAAAGCTTGAGGCCACCTCACCCCATTTTAAATTTAGAGCTTCTCTGCCCTCCACATAAGCATCATTTTACACCACTCGATTGGCCCACAGAGCCACCCTAAGCCATTTTTATAAAACCTCCACCTCCATAGCCATGAAAGGTGTGATGAAAATTTCTTAAGGATACCCTCTAAAATCACTCCCTGAGCTTCCTTGAGACCTCCACAGTGCAACCCAACCACTCCATTGCCTTAATTCCCCTTGCTAGAGTTCAATTTTTGAGCTCAAATCCTTGTCAGAGATAGGAAATTATCTACCACACCTCCATAGTGCACCAAATCCAAATTAAAATCACCCACACCATCACCACACTGAACTTAGACAAATCCCCATCAAATCCCCCTCATATAGAGCCTCTATACTAGACTTTAATCAACGCCCAAATTTGACCTTGATCAAATTTGGGTCTAGAACTTTCACCACGACCAGAGGCTCATTCCCTAGCCTCCTTGGACCTCCATGAACATGCCGAGCACCTATGGTTGAAGCTTCCCTTCTCAGAGCAAAGGTATTGAGCTTCTCCTCTTCCCGAGCCTATTTTGATTCTCCATTTGATTAAGGTTGGTTTGATGGCAAGTTTACCATATGGATGTGTTTGTCACGTTTATACGAGTCCATAGGATTGAACCCCCTAAGATTTGGTTGAGTCTAGAAGGAGATCTTAAGGTTTTAGTGTGGACAATTCTCTAGTTAGCCTATTAGGGGATGATGACACGCGCCGTTGGATCGCGCGTGTATCGAATGCACAACTCTGATCGTGTCGAATGGAGAGACGGAACAAAAAGGCGGGACGCGTGGTTGCTAGCATGGACAACATCATCAAATGAGAGCGTGTCGCGTGTAAAGTTCGGAGCAGATGAGGATGCGCTGGCGCCGCGTGTTTAAGTAGAAATATAGGGATTTAAATAATTCAGAAAATGATCCCTAACTTCAAAAATTCATATATTAGTGTAGAAAAATCACAAAAATAAAATAAAAATACCCTTTTGCTCAGTCAGTGAACAGAGGTCAGTGAACAGAGGTGAACAATGTGAAAATAATTTGAAGTTTATGTGATGCATATTTTTTTTAATTAATTAAACACTATTTCAAGTCTTTTAATTCTCCATGCATGTAGACATTTCAGCATGGCTTGAAATTTTGGCATGTTGTTACCTCTGTCTTAAGGAACATTCTCTAATTTTTTTTCTAAGGTTAGAGGAGATCTTTAGGCAAAGATCCATATTTTTCAAGTTTACGTCTATTATTTGCATTAATTAATCATAATAATTAGCATGTTACTTAAAAAATTCCAATAAAATTTTGGAAGATTTATTGTGGCCAGAGAATTCTTTGGAAAATATTTCATTAGTTAAGTCATTAAGAATGCACCTAATTTTTACAAACCCTAACATGCAAAGAAAATTAATTTTGTTAAACACAGACATCTAAATGACTTAATTTTTAATCTCCACTAAGATTTAAAGTTTAGAGAACTCTCCATAAAAATTTCAAAAAATTTAGACTCATTTGATAACTCAAATTGATTTTTTATTTTAAATGGCATTTTCAAATGACATTTTTGGCACTAAAAGGATTTTTAATAATTAAAATATAACTAAAAAAATTATAAAAATTAGTTTTTAGAGTTCTCTGTGATCAGATGAATTTTCTAAAAATAAAATTGTAATTAAAATAAAAATTCCATTTTCAAACCTTTCTTTAATATTTAAATAATTAAAACATGATAAAATCACAAAAATAATAAAATTGAAATGTTCTAAATTGTTTCCCAAGCACTTAGGAATAATTGAAATATTTTTCCTGATTTTCTAGGTGAAGATATTGAATTTTAAAGTTTAAAAATAACTTTTAAAGGCTAAAAAATGGATTTTCACTTAAATAATTCTAATAATTAAAAAAAAAAATGTAAAATTTGATTCTTTGGGTTCCTTGACCTTAGAGAGATTTAATAAAAATATAAAACTTAATTTTTTACATTGAAAATATTTTATAATTAAACAACACTCCATAACTTAAAATAATTCTAGTAGTTAAAATTAAACTAAAAAGTCATGAACTTTGGTCCAAGTGGTTCTCTAGTCTAGGTTTAGCTCTAGTAAAATTTTTAAGGGATTAGACTTTGCCTTGGTCAAGTTATGAATTTTCTTTGAAAAATCTTATTTTTACATAAAAATAAATATGTAAATTAAATTAAATTTTGAAAAATCACTTTTTCTCCTCTGATGTCTTAATTGACCCATGAGTGAGGTAGGATAAAAATTCTAAAGTCATTTGAATTAAATTTGATAAATTATGAAGTGATAGAGCCTTAGGGGCAAAAGTGTAATTTTTGAAATTTAACCTTAATTAACATTTAGGCTTAATTCAAGAAAGGAAAATGGGCAACCTTTGACCTTAATTAACATATTTGGATGATTAAAATATAATGGATTAATTGGTAGAAACCAATCTCATTTTTTCCTAGTTCCTTAAATTATTAAACATTGAAAGTCTATCAAATTAAATGATCCTAGACTCAGGGGTATGGTTTTGGGTGTTAATAACTCATTAATTTGTTACCTCTATTTGATGTTCAAATAACATTCAAATGTTTTTTTGGATAATGAATTATTACCACTTAGCATTTAATCTCCTCCAAAATGACTAAGACATCCACTTAAGTCTTAAGGGCTTAGTAGTGACTTAAGCTAAATCAAATTTGGTTAAATGAGGATTTAAATGAGGATTAAAGGTTAAATGAGGATTAAAAAAGTGAATGTAAATAAAAATTGAACACCTTTGAAACACTACAAGCACAAGCTGAAGTTAAAATCGGCAAAGTGTCCTAATAACACTAACTTGCCCTTTTAATGGTTTCCACCTACATAATTTTCAAATTGAGTGATAAATGATAATTACCCTACTCTTAGGGATAATTGAAACATCAATGTTCATTGAGCATTAGAATTATTTTACAGGATGAATTATTAAGTAACATAATTAGTTTAAATGAGCTTGAGGCTTTTCACCAGGCTGTGAGAGGGAAGCATGAACCTGCCTCTTTCTCCTGACCTGTTAGATACCTTGGAGATCTACTAAACTTAATATGTTTTGCTTAACAAAAATCATCCTTAATCAAACTAATAGGGGCCAACCAAGATATAACCTAGGGTTGGGTAGATTACCAAAACCTTATTTTTTAGCTTTATATAAAATGCTCTTTCATGCATTTTGAGTTTCAGGTGGTGGAACGATAAAACTCATCAGGTACGCTTTTATAGTTTACATTACTATCTTTTCTTGTACTTTCTATGTTGTGCTTACTTACCTGCATGTATGAACCAAAAACACAAACTTGCATGCTAAACAACGATGTCACCCTGCATGAAAACCAAAACCAAAACTAAAATCAACCAATATAAAATTCACCGCCACAACATTCAAAATATAAAACAACTCAAATTTAATCACAAACATCACAAAAAACCACAATTGCAACTAAATTAAGATGTCTCTATCAGATGATCGGGAATCCCTCGGAGGAGGTAACCTATGGTTGCTAATGAGACTTCCCACTGTCTAAATGAAAGTACGAAATTCATTAAGTTGAATTTAGTAAATTTATTTGGACTAAATAAATCTGATAGAAAATAGTGGTACAGGAACAAGGGAACCGTAGGATCCTAACCGGTGTCGCTCTAATCAACTTTAAAATGCCCCATAACATTTAAAGAACTTTAGCCATAGGGCCATCTAATTTGACATCATAATTTGTCACATTAGAAAACTTGAACTCGCCATGATGAGGAGCTTGGAGTTAGTATGGTGGGCAGTACGGTCGTCTTTAACAACAAAACATGTCTTCTCTAGCTAAACCAATTTCCTTCCTTAGAATTAGATGACAAGCCATAGGACTTCGAAGTAGTTTACTTATGCAACATAAATCCTCACCTTATCTATAGGCCTTTGTATAGCTCTGTTGTACAATATAAGCCCTAACATGCCTTAGAATTCCGAGGCTGTCGTTCGTCATGACTTAAATCCTCATATCTTCTAGGTTATTCATGTGATCAATTTGCACAAATGTAAGCCCTAATAAATAAAATTTGCAGGATGAAAAATTCAAATAATTTCTGCTAAAAAAAAATTAAAGCCAAACCATAGGATAGATTAGGAAATCACCGAGGTTCTCCTCAAGGTTCTCCTCAGGATCTGTGACCTGTGACCTCCCCTAGTTCTTCCTCCTTTGGACTTTACAACAAAAATTTCCAAATTGAGTCATTCCCCTTTCACGCCTCTTTGTCTGATTTTAGTGAAAAGTCCTATCCTTTTAAACTCCTTGAAGATAATATTCCCTAATTTATATCGAAACTTTTCTTAGGTGACTTTGGTCATTTAAGATGTAATTAACTTAAGGGGCTTGCCCTTATAAGAAGCTTGTGCCTTTTAAACTCCTTGAAGATAATATTCCCTAATTTATATCGAAACTTTTCTTAGGTGACTTTGGTCATTTAAGATGTAATTAACTTAAGGGGCTTGCCCTTATAAGAAGCTTGTGTGAACCCAACTTAAAATAAATCCTATTTAATTCTTCATATTAAATAGGGGAAATTATCGGCAAATAAAATGGTTTTGCAGACCCAACGGATGTCATATATTTCTTAGTGTATTTGATCAAGCATCATCCTCAGGTCTTGTGTTGATCTTTCGGGATATATACAGAGTTTGAGGTATAGTGCTATAAATTAAAATGTCCTTCCAAAGCGAGCGATAAGATTTCAATTCCGATGACCAATAGCTTCCAACGGGTAACTCCACCAACCAAAAATAGTGTCGACACCAAGCGATTGACCCTACAAAAATATCTAAAAGCACCTAGCAATTATTTGAAGGAAATTTCGTTGGAAATAAGGAATTGGAGAAAGGAGATGTGATGTGAAGGATAATAAGTGATTTTAATTTATAATTAATATTTATGGGTTTATTGGGTGTTGAAGGACTTGGGTAGGATCAAAAATTGAATTTAAATGATCAGGACACAATTTGGGTCACATTGGCCTTAGTGCCCCTGACACCAAATTGCCAGGAGCTGAACTGGCACCTAAGCGATAATATAAACTGGCACCAAGGCGCAAAACCAAAGGCAAGCGTATCTCTTTAGCATGAATATATCAGTACCTAGGCGTCGCTCCTTCTAGTTTGACAAAAATGCGTAAACCAACCTGGTTTACAACATTTTCGCAAATCATCCTCCCCGACTGTTTCTAGAATTGAGAGGTGATACTTAGGGCTTCCCTTCACCATCAAATTTTTCTTGATCCTTGAAATTTTAAAGAGTGGAATTCACTTACATAAGGTTAAATATACTTCCTAAGCTTGTGTCTCCAATCTTCATCCAAGAATTTCAGAATTTTTTGTAGTAGAACTTGAAACTTGTGGATATTTGGGGGAGAGTTTGATTTAGCACATAACTGGAATATTGTACACACCCACATCAATTCTTTGTTTCATTCCTTATCATTGTTACATGTACTTGGCTTCCAAAATCAAAGGTGAAGGAGCATTACATTGACATTATAGAGACAAAAAATTTAATAGCTGATAGGGGATTTGTTAACCCTGGGGGAGTGGTGGAAAGAGTAATTATGAGTGAGAAATGGGAAAAATTCTAGTATAACACCTCTATTACCGTGGTACCAATAATAAGAGAATTTTATTCTAATCTACCTAAAGTTCTTGATGGATTTGATTTTGTGAGAGGAACTTATGTGGATATTTTTATTCCAACATCTAAGTGTTATTTTCTTGAATGATCTCCCTTATTGCTCCTATGTCGATTCTACCTTTACTAACGCTAATCTTAATGAAGCTATGAAATTCTTAACTGATGGTAGATGAGCATAAAAAGTTAGTGAGAGAATTCAAATCATATTTCCTGCTTTCAAATTAAATGGAATATCTAAGGCATGGAACTTCTTCATTTTAGCTAAAATGATTCCTTATACCAATACTGGTGAATTGATTATGTACCGAGATTTATTGATTTTTTTTTATCTAGAATTATAATCCCATTGATGTAGGTTCCATCATTCATTATTCTATAGTAAATTTCACATAAGGGGGAACAACTCTTTTTTTGAGGTATTCATTTGCTATCTTTTCTTTATGCTAGCTTGCTAGAGTTGCTGTTGGTAGTGGGGAGGAGTTTCTTCATCCGTTAAAGCCTATCTCTAGTGCTAAAATTGAATTGTATAGAAAGCATGTAGACTTTGGGAAAGGATCAACTATAGTGTACCTTTATTGTTCTACTTTTTACCATCCACACCCTACTACTCTTAAAGGTAAAGTTGAACAACAATAAGAAAGAGTAGCAATTGAAACTACAATTTTACATGGTTAGGTGTATAGATTAGAAGAGCATTGTACATACATGGATAGGCAGTATAAAATTCAATTTGATTATCGTGCCAAGCTCCAAGGTGTTGAAATAGAGATGTATAAGAAAATTCAATGGATTAGTGAAGATAATTTGATTGAGTTTCTTGTATATCCACCTTATCAAATTCACGAGCACACCAACCAATCTATGGAGGAAGAAGAAGAGGAGGACAAAGACAATGATGATGATGGTGATGATGATGATGATGCAGAGTGATTTAGATTTAGTTGTTTGTGAATGTGTTTGGTTGTATTTTTTATCACCATTATGTGGTTGCATTGAATGGTATTTTAATTTATGTTTTGTATTGTACTATATGTATATTTCTTATTGTTATTATGTTTGGACATTCTTTATTAATTTCTATTTGTGAGTGTGGACTCTGTTTATTTCTAGTACCTGTTGCATTCTATACTTTCTTTGGTGTAGTTTCATTATCCCTGTTTAGCTGCAATTTATTTGCCACTGCTTGTATATTTGTACTGCAAATACCTATTTTTCATGTTGATAGATACAGGTGGTAGAAGTTACTGTTGTGCTATTTTCTCCCTACTTATATTCATATTTTACATTGCTTAATATGCTAAAAACTAAGCTTGGGGGGAAGGAGAAAATTTTTTTTTTAAGAAAAGCTTAAGCATATTTGTACTCAATGACCTGCATTTAAATTGTTATGTTCTTAAAATGGATTTGAGGTAAGTGGTGTTAATTTTAAATTGCTACAATTTTGAAAAAGAAAAAAAAACATTTATTTTATTTTAAATTCTATGTAAATGAGACTAGACTAGTGTTTAGTTAACTTGTAGTTCAATCTTTGAAAAAATGATTTTTGGTTTTCATTTTTGAAAAGAGTTATATATTTGTAAAACTAGATATCCTTAGATCTATTCTATATAAATATTGAGCTTCTCATAAAATCATATTTTCAAAAGTTGAAAAGTAGAGGAATGTGATATGTTCAAAACTATTACAGTCTTATCCAAATATAGTAATCCTCCCAAAAATTATGCTAAGGGTTGAAATACACATCCTAAAGCAAGAAAAAGAATGATTAAATGGATAATATTGAGCGGGGGAGAAGCTTGAGTAGAAGCCTAATAAAAAATTAGTTTCACTAAATTCTTTCTAAAATTGAAGCAACATTTCATTCCTAAGCTACTTGTATGTAAGATGTGCTAGTAAGTCTTTTTAAGTAGAGAGTTAAAATCTATTTTTATACCATCTAAGGTACCTTAGTTGACAAGTATCAATTATTTTTTAAAAAGTAATAAGAAATGAGGTTTTCGTAGTTGAATGAAGATTCTCTCAAACACTAGGGTTAAACTTGTTTATTAGAATTATTCTAAACTACATTATAAATATTTTGAGCAAAATTATGTTAATTTTAATGAAAACCACTTCCTTAAATTAAACTAAAAGGGTTTTAATATTCTAGTGATACCTAAGGATAAGCAACATTTAATATTTGGGGATTTAGATGTGTAGAAATAAATGTTGGATTTCCTTTATGGTTTTGCATATTTTTATGGATGAAATTGCACATTAAAGAAAGATATTTTTATGTTTTTCGTGCAGGTACAACAAGTATTAGAAGTGGAGCAAAGTGGAGAAGAAATTGAGCGAAGTGGAGGTGACTTGGAGCTATAGAGCAACCAGGTGATTGGTTCCTTAGTGCTAGCTTTCTTGGGCGAACCTAGGCGCCAAGCCCACCCCGGGAAATAGAGATGTTGGCACCTAAGCGTCAGCCATATGGCGCCATGACACCGCTACCAAGCTCCTTAGCACTAGATTTTTGGGCACCTAGGTGTCACTATCAAAACTGGCAAATAGAAAGCTTGGTGCCTAAGCAACATAAACTGTTTGGGCAGTTTCAGTAGTTCGTCAACAAGACATAGGGAGTTGTTCAGTCTGATATAGGGGTCATTTAGAGAAGGAAATTGAGTCCTTTTTCTTGTTAGTCGCAGTCCCTAGCTAGTGCTTTGTTGTATGATAGATTATAGAGCATTTTGTGAGGGATTTGGAGAGATTTTCTAGAGTAAAGTGAGGAAGGTTTGAGGAAAACAGCAAGGGGATTTGGAGATTTTTAGGGAAGCATTCTCAGCCCTTTGAAGAGAAGGGAAAGCTAAGTATTGTGTATTCTTGTAATTTTATTTCAGTAAATATAATTCTACACTAGATTTACTTGTTTTTAAAGATGTTTTATGTTGTTTTCTCAATGCTTTATGAGTACTCTTTTTACCTTTTTTTGTGATGGTTGAGTAGGTTATGTAGGAATGCAAAGTGATTTAAAAGTTGGTTTTTAATCTTGAATGTGATGAATAAATTTTTAAATTTCATTTACTTTTCATTCTGGCCAAGTGATTAGTTAAAATATGTTGTGATCCATACTAACTCGAGAGAGCTATAGTAGAACAACTAGGTTCATCACATTGATCTATAAGGTATGGTGCAAGTGCTTTATAGGGAGACACAAATATTAGAGATATAACTTTTTATGGGTTCAAGTTGGGGTTTGAGGAATTAAAACCAATTTAACCAAATTTCTTTATGCACTTGGGAGATGATAAAGAAGAGAGTTGATCCTATTTGCCACTAGCCACATTCACAATTTGTCACTTTACATTTTCTACATTACCACTTAAACATTGCAAGAGAATGTAGCTTTATAACTTGATAATCATCAAACCAATTAGGATAAGCAATATTTTGTAGGAGTTAACCCTTATCGTAGATTGTTATTAGTAGGAGTAGTATGTAGAGCCTCAACTTAATTCCAGTTCCAGGCTAAGAATTTAACCTAGTAGGCTAGAACTTTTCTTAAGTCTAATTGCCTCAGTCCCTATGGGATCTATATTTCAGATTCATAATCCGATATTATTGATATGACACACACACTTGCATGAGATCCATGCACTTAAAATTACGGTGTATCAAAGTTTTTTGTGTCGTTGGCATCGTTGCAGGGCATATCAGATAGCATACTTCTAAGTTTATAAATAACATCCTCTAGAATTCTCTTACTACACATGGCTTATGGAGCTCTGTGGTTGAAAATTTTAGAATTGTGATTTTTTTTAATGTTTGAACTACTTTTTTGTTGTTCTAATGGTGATTATGCTTTATCTTGTTATGAACATTTAAAAAAATGTTAGCTATTTTAACCTTATTTTAAATACAATCACATGAGTAGTAACAAGCTTAATTGTATTTCAAGGCAATTCAATACTCTATTATATAATATGTGTTATTCTTTTTCTTTTATAATGCTCTACAGTTTAGCTGAGAAAACCTATATTTGGTATAAGAGTTGTGCTATAAAATATGATATTTTATTAAAAAAATCATTATTATTTGTTTGAAAAATTAAAGATGTTTTAGTTGCACAGAAGGAGCCAGATAGCTTCTACGATCAATATTTACAATAAAATATGTCTTTTGATGGATTCTATACCTACGTACTTCATTTTCCTAGAGCTATGGTAGAATTTTTAATTTTATTTCTGAACTGGACTTAACTCATTAAACCTTATTTTTTAATTTGGAAGTTTCCCTCTTTCTTTTAGGTTTCTTCTTATTTCTCTTTATTTTGTAAAATCTTGGTTATGTAACATTCTTTTTATTAATGGAAATTATTGAGCATGACCACCACCCCCGCCCCCCAACACACACACACACACACACACACATAAAAATTGATTTAGAAAAGTTAGTTTTATTTGTTTCCAAGCTATGGTGCACAAATACTCTTAATCAATGAGCAGTGTAGTGTCAAACATGTATGAGACACTAACATGCCTTTGACACAATATATAAATATTTTATTTAAATATTATTTAAAAATGAGACGTGCGTGTTTAAATTAATGAATTTAAAATTTCTAAATTTTTTTTTAAACATATATACTTTAATTATTAAAATTTTAAGGAAAAATATATATATTTTTTAAAGTTAAACATATTCTTATGTAATATGAAATAACTGGTGCTTACTTTTTTATATCATAAACTAAAAAAATATATATGTATCTTTTAGTTTCTTGAAGTAAATATTATTCAATTTCTTATTATTTCTTCATTATTGTTCTATTTATTTGATTTTTATCTATCTTTTAATACTAGGAAGATATACATACATAACACACATATCTTATGTATTTAATTATCAAACACTTAAGTATAAGTTTTTACATAAATGCCAACATGCCTATTCTTGAAAATGTGTATTTTACTTTCTAATAATTGAAATAGTTGTATTTTAGATGTAACATGAAAGATTTGGGTGTATACATGTAAATACATGTAAAAGGAATAGTTTGTGTGTTAGAGGTGAAAATATATAAGAATTGGGTGCTTTGCATGTAACTACCTCTTTATACCATAACGATGTGTCTAGGTGTATCTGTGTTTTATATTTTCAATAATAAACTATCACGTGTATATGTCTCCATGTCTGTATATGTGCATCATAGCTTCTATGGTTTTGTACTAGTTATTTACTTGAAGAATAATTTACAAAATACACGACATATGCCACTTTAAGCTTATTTTTACTTCACAACAGTTCAATTTACTTACAATCCTTCAATTTCAATATAAATATTCCATTTTACTTCAGCTTATTTGTCTTCACTACATATGTCATTCTCTTATTTGTACAATATCTTATTTCTTATTGGTAGAATGTGATGCTGCTTATTTAAAATCAAAATCTCTAATTAACTTATAAACCTTGCTTCTCCTTGAATCATATAAATCTAATTATTATTTGCATTTTTTTGGGGATCTATCTAATTGCATGGACCTTCAATAGTCCAAAATTTCTTCTATCTTACTCTCTTTCTCTCTCTGTCTCTCTCTCTCTCTACCCACATATATAACTATACTATAAATGTACAATTTTTATTTGGAATAATTGAATTCATATCTATCGTTGATTTGCCTAATTAAACAATGAAGTGTGTTGAGATAAAACTTTCTGAGCATAGGATTATTGAGAAATTAGGGCAAATAAATGCAAGAATCAACAAACACATGAAAGAACATACGAATTTAACAAGGTTTGGTAATTTGTCTACGTCCTTGGCAGCAAGAGCGTCAACTTTCTGATTTCACAAAAAAAGTACATTCCCTTATGGTTACAAATACAACATATATATAACTCACTAAACCAAACTCTCTCGATTGGACAGATGCTTCCACTCCACTCCGTTCGCTCGCTCAGCTACGCTGCCTCGCTACATTCCGGTCCAGCATCTGCCCCTTATCTTCTCGGCGGTCCAAAATCAGAACATTCACCAAACATACAAATTTTTCCTCACATAAAAACTCATTTGATTTTCTTTTCTTTTTTTTTTTTTTGGGTTGAAGATCTGAGTTACTGAAGTTTGAAAGAGCTCATCGATTGTTATTTAAAAGGAATTTATTCGAATCAGCTAATAAATTAAAAAACTCTGGAACGTATGCTATTTGTCCTGCAGGACTACTACTTTTTTCCTTAATGGTGCTGAAAAGACCAGCTTGGGCACATGCACCACTAAAATAAATCAGCACACCATTCTCGCTGCCATTAAAAAAGCTTTCTTAACTTTCAAATGAGGCAACCTCTAATATTCTAATCAAACAAAACTGCTCCCCGTTGGAGCTTTATTTGTCAAAATATAAATTTTAAGGTTTTAAATTTCATCTTTGCCACTTCATGTTTTGTTTCTTGTTCTTTAATGGTGATGAGTTCATTATACCTGCTTTCTTCTATATTTGATTCGCTAATTATTGGTGGGGATGTCAAGACCCTGACTTTGGGACATTGTTAGGTCCGGTTTATGTGCAAGGCTTTGCGTATGAAGATTTATGAATTCTTCAAACGTGTGTGTAGGAATCTCTGTATATTTTTTTATCTAAAAATTTGAAATAACCTGATAAAACTGTTTCAATAGTTTTTTTCGAGAGAAATGATTCCATACAGAGCACTTACAAGCTCTGCGTGCGGACTTCCAGTAATATGCGTTGCGAGGAGGTTATTGAGAGGTTACTGAAGTAAAACTACGAAAATTGTTGAGGGGTTATTGGAATGTTAATATGAGGTTATGATGGGGGTTATACAAGGGGTGGAGATTATTAGGAGTTTACTGGAGTGTTATTATGAGGTTATTGCGGAGTGTTACTGCGGTTATTTTTTGGGAGGTTATTGAGAGTGTAACAGCGGAGGTTATTAAGAGATTATTGAGAGATTATTGCGGGGGTATTAGAATTAATGCTTTAATAAACACCGAATTACCCCTAATTACCCTCCCAATAACCTCCACAATTTCATTTCAATAATCTCCGCAGGAGATGAGCCCGAAATAACACATATGATAACATATTACTATAGTAGACATAGTGCTGGTACATGCTCCGTATGCAATAATTTCTCATTTATGGAGGAGTTGCTTCATTAAAATTAGTGTTTTAAACATTTCTTCCCGGAACTTAGTGGGACTTTTGCCACAGCAGTAACAGTAGTTTCTCCCTTTCTATTTTCTTAAGCCGGTTCTTCCACTTTTCATGCCCTCTCTCTCTCTCTCTTTATATATATATATATATATAGTTGCAATGAAGAGAGCAAATATATATAGTATTTTGAGTAACAGTGGAGAAGATGGAAGGTAAGATGAGGTTTATATAGTCCGGAGAAAATAGTAGGAAATTATATATATATATATTTTTTAAATCATTTAATGTATATATATATATATACTTATGTGTGTGTGTGTGATTTTAATTTGTTATGCGTTATGGTTGCAAGACAACTATTGTATGGCTGGTTGTGTTTTTTGTAAGTTTGTATGATGTGAGTCAATAATGGTTGTAGAGTTATTTCATGGATCATGTTGTGGTTAGGATGTATGAAGTTGCCAGACGGCCAATGAAGACAAGTAGAAAATTTCCAAAATAAGTCATCTTTGGATGTGGCAGGCCAAAGTTTCTTTGTTTATCATTAATGACTAAAATTAAATTCCAGTATGTTGAGATGTCATATGAAGGATCCAAATTCTTTTCAACAATGAATGGAGATATAACAATCATTTTAGATGAAAGTAGAGAGTTGCCATGCCATGTCATCCCAACCCCACCAACCTCATGTTAGAATAAAGGATCCTTTCCCTCTACTTTTAACATTTGAAAACTTTATTTTGATGTCGTTAAGGGGATGGTAAATCATGTACTTTTTGTATTAAGGACAAATAATTAAAGATTGGCAATGAATTAGATAAATAATACACTTTTTTCTTGGGCATGGAAGCTAAGAAGTATCTCTTTCTTATGGGTAGTTGATTTTATGCATTTCTATGATTTTCTATATATTTGATAATCCTACAATAAATCTTGGTATTGGAACACTTAAATCTAAGGCCCCATTAAGATAGAATCAAAGGCATATGTTGGAATGAGAGGAAGATATTTTAGTGAAAGGACAAGGATATCATAAATTGAAATATTGATAAGGAAATTATTTTCAAATTCTTTTGATTGGATTATTTATATTTTGATTGACCACTCAAATTTCTCTCCTAATTCAACTTACAATGTGTAGTGTTGGAATCATAGCGCCTCACTTGGTTGATATTTTATCTTTCAATACATGATTTTTAGAACTGAATTGCTATATTTCAAAAAGAAGAGTCGATTAAATGAAATAATAATAATATGGAAATATTAAGTGAAATTAAAAATTTAGTTATCATTTTAATAAACCAAAGGTCAAGAGATAGCCTTTGTGAGCTACTTAAGATAATAATAATCTAGAGACATAACTAGAAAACGTTGAAAACTTTATTAACTTTAGTACAAATGCAACATCTTAGCTCATGCAACTCTTCCAGTGCAGGAATTTAGCTTATTATCAATGGTCAAATACCATCAGTACCGACTGTTTAGAAATGATTAAATTGACGCAACAAAGATGCTTGTCAGTAATAAAATTACCGATAAATTTAGCGACGATTTATATTAACTGGTTGGTATGTGGAGTACCACAACCGTTGCTAGAGATCCAAAAACACATCATATTTAACCGTAGCTTGACCGTCGATTATATAACTGATGCATATGTTCGTAGGAAACATGTTGCACTTACGTTAGAAAAATGTCGTGTTTCTGTCAGTGAAACATGTCATGTTTAACTGTAGTTTGATCATCAGTTATATAACCGATGCATTTGTCCGCAGGAAAAATGATGTGCTTCCATCGAAAAAGTGTTGCAGCTCCATTGCTAAAATGTCGCACAACCGTCAGTTAACCGTGGGAATTTGCTGATACATTTATCCGTAGCAAAAGTGCAACAATTTGCCTGAACGTCGCTTTTTCGATAAACTACCGCAAAATCGTTAGCAGATAATCATGTGATCATAAAACCGTCGGTAAGCTCTTAAAAACCGGTATAATCATAATTTTTTTAAGCATTCTTTCAACACTACAATCTACACATCCGCAATTGTAACAATACAACTAAAACGCAACACAATATCTTAACAAAACTAATTAACACAAATCATTTACAAAAATAAAAGAGAAATAATTAAATTAAACCAAACAAAATGTGCAACTGTACAATAAAAATAATGTTCACTAACAAAAAAAATTATTTAACATACAAACAAACAAAATAAATAACCACCTTCTCATCTTCCTTTTTCCTCTCCTCATAAGAGTCCTCCTCATCGTCATCCTCATCTTGAATTGGATCCTTCCCTCCGCAGCTCAGAACGCAGCACCGCTTTGATCTCTGCCCTCATATTTGGTCTCATGATTTTGTGAGAACTTTCTACATGGTCTCTTTCAAGAGCAAAAACAACATTTTATTCAGAAAAGAAATAGATGTCATTGGCCCAGGTGAGTTCAAAGGATCTGTGGAGATTCCGCTACTAGTGGGTTCAGTGTTGGTTCTTAAAGGAAACGAAGCAGACATCGCTAAACATTGCATTCTAGGGGTGTAACACTGTAGGGTGTCTGTAACTTTCCATAGAATGGATGACAACAATATGTCATATGGATTTCAACCAGATCTAGAGTTGGAAGAATTACTGTCATACGAACTATGAGAGGGTTGCACCTCTAAACACATGCAAAGGGAACACTTGTCCTGGAGCATGGTTTAGTAGGTTAGCTCGAGCAGGAGCTCTCCCCACCAGAGATAGACACTCAGGATACACCTTTTTGTACTACAATTCGACACAGCAGATATGATGATATATGTACCAGATATGCTCAGCTTGTGTTAAGTACCCAGCACGAGATGTTTTTCAAATGTACTTTGATGCATTCAACATGTTGCACCTTTTGAGGCCCTAGCTTGCACTCAATCTATAACACCTATTGAAGCAGATTAATGAAGAAGCAGATTAATGAAAGCAGATTAATGAAATCTTTTCTAGAAATTTTGTCTGTTTGCTCAATTTCCCTTTTGTGCGATGGATAAAGGTCATGGAGCCATACGTTGGTTCCAAACTACGATGAACAAAGAATAAAACAATGAAAACTTAATGATAAAGTTCAAATAAAACAATCTTTAAAAAAATCAAATCAAATCAATCAACCAACAAAAATTAAATTTTGGAAACCATATTTTGAAAATTAAAAGTGATAAAAGCAACAAGAAAAATGAAAATAAATCTGTTGAGTTGATTCTCTCGATTTCAGGGTCTCTTATTCTTTGCTCGCGCAACACGACTATCTTTGTCTGCACTAATTCTCTTCACATCCTCACGGAATTTCACATTCTGCACAAAACCTAACAAAATTCCACATATCTTCCTCAACAATGTTGACATTTTCACATGACACATATCTATGGGTTCAACACCACAAACCTTTTATAAATTTCAATTCACATTTCGGGATCCATCCCTAACTTATGATTCCCTTCTTTCGAGGTCGGTCCCTAACTTCCGACTCTCTTTTTGAGATTGATACTTAAATTTTAATTCTCATTTTGGGATCAGTCCCTATCTTCTTAATCCTTTCTTTCGAGGTCGGTCTCTAACTTTCGACTCTCTTTTTGAGATTAATACCTAAATTTTAATTCTCACTTTGGAATCAGTCCCTAACTTCTGATTCCCTTTTCAAGGTCAGCCCCTAACTTCCAATCCTTTTTTTGAGATTGATCCTTAAATTTTAATTATTGTTTCGGAATCAGTCCCTAGCTTCTGATTCTCGTTTTGAGGTCGGTCTCTAACTTTTGATCCTCTTTCCGAGATTTGATCCTTAAATTTCAATTCTCATTTCGGAATTAGTCCCTAACTTCTGATTCCCATTTCGAGGTTGGTCCCTAGCTTCCGATCCTCTTTTTGAGATTGATCCTCAAATTTTAATTCTCATTTCAGAATCAGTCCCTAACTTCTGATTCCCATTTGAGGTCGGTCCCTAACTTCCGATCATCTTTTTAAGATTGATCCTTAAATTTCAATTCTCATTTCAAGATCAGTCCCTAACTTCTGATTCCCGTTTCGACGTCGGTCTCTAACTTCCATAGACCCAAATGATGACCACTGTGACCATTTGATCATTCATAGACCCAAATGACAACCATATGGTCAAGACAACACCATATGGTGAATTTGACCATTCTGGTCAACTTTGGTCAACCTTTGTCAAACCCAAGTCATACCGCCAAGACCCTCATGACTAAATTAACCATGACGTGGTCAAGTGAGTCATCATAGTCAACCCTGGATAATGAGATTAAAACTAAAGACCATTAGAACTAGGGTTTAAATAAAAATTATGGTTTAAGCCCATGGTATGACAAATCTGTGGTAACCTTAAAACCATATTTTAAATTTAAATCCTAAATTCAACTCATGAGGGATCGCTAATGGGGTCACCCATGACCCATGGAACCTCTTATAACAGCCCACGACCCATAAGGAAGATTTATGAGCCACCATGGTTAGCCTAGGTTAAGCTGATGATGACATTATCATAAAGGGGTAAAGAGGTGTCATCTCTTTATAAATTTCTTAAGGAATGGCTTGGTTGAGTCATCATTCACCTCATCCATCCTCCAATGAAGAGAGGATTTCTCTAAACTCTATCCCATTCATAATTAAAGCCATCATGAACATGATGAACATGACATTAAAAAATTTAAGAGAAAGGGGGATATGTGTCACCCCATCCTCAAATACATTGAATAGCCAATAAAACTTATATGGTGAAGGCTGATTCAGACCATTTGAGTTGCCTTATCTGCCATCCAAGTTAGCCAATAAAGGGGAGCCAAAATACGAGCTTAAATATCAATTTAAGTGAAAACCCATGGGGATAATGCATTGGAAGTTACCTCCCTAAATATTCTTGGCCAGGAGACTTATCCACAGACTAGATACAGCCTCCATCTCCTTCCCCAAGTGAACCTAAGTTTCATAGCCACCATGAATGGCTATAAATAAGACCAAACCCGTGAGCTACATAGAGGAGGAGAAGAGGAGACAATGCTCAAGGGAGGAAACCTTCAACAGTGAAATTCTTCTCTATTCTATAGGAAATCGATTCCCCATAGAATCAAGCCTTCTAACCTGCTGTCCTCTGCCAATTTACCGAAACTCACCAAAATAAGAAACTTTTCAGGTCCTACATAAACCTCTCCCAATCCTCAAATTAATTGTTCTTACACCTTCCCTAAGGTGTATAAAGAAGATTCCAATCAAAATTGGATCTTCTCACGAGCTCCAACCTAGTTCCACATCAAGCTGTGAACCCATTTTGGTGAATTCCTACATGGACTCGATCTCACCCCAAATTGAACATACTAGGAGCTTCACAAAGACCTAGGGAGTGTTCCAGACAAACTTGGTTGAAGCTTCACATCATCAAGCCAAGGTATGGCCATTTCGACTTAGATATCATTTGATTTTGGTCAATTGTGAAATGAACCATTTCACAACCTACTAATCACCGTATAGATGGGTTCACCCCCTCGAGATGAAGTTATAGGAACAAATTTCATTCAATTTCATCAAGAATCTAATGAGAATTTGTCCGTGGATGATAGACGGTCCACGAGAAAGGGCAGAGGAAGAAGATGCATGGATGTCGTATGTTTCCTTGCTTTGAAAATGGACGACTATGATTAAATCCCGTCTGATTCCGTTTTCCGATCCCTACAGTGGATCGAATGCATTTTTGACACGTACGAGGACACGCGGCGTCCCAGAGATTATTCTGATTAATTAAGATTTAATTAAATTCAGAATAATCTAAAAAACTTTAAAAATTGATATCTTGACACACAAAAATCACAAAAATAAAACAAAAATACCTCTGAACTCAAGACAATGAGTAGAATATTTTGGACATAAAATTAGAATTTAATTAATTATATTTAATTTTTTAATTAATTAATTACTCTCTGGAGTAATTTAATTATTAAAAATTATTTATAATTTTAAAAATTCTAAAAATTTAGGGAATTATCTACCTACCATATTTTTCCCAAGGCCAGAAAAATCCCTAGACATCAATTTCTTTCAAAATTTATAATTATCTTTAAAATAATTATAAAAATTGAGGAAATTGGAAATTAAAATCAGAAATGGTTAGAAAACTTAGAGTGACATTTTTGAATTCTAAAATGACAAATTTTTAACCATATATAAACTTAAAAATGACATTTCATTTCTAGGGTTAAATTTGTAAAAATAAAAAATTACATATTTACCGTAGTCTTCTTTAGGCTTGGACACTAGCCTGTGACACTTAGAGTTAACCAAACTCTAATCTTTAGACTAAACCAAACTCTAATCCGAAGACCCAAATGACATAAGGTCGAATTCACATCCTCATGACCACTGAGTCTAACTCCATAGACTCAATATAGCAAGATATTTAAACCCAGACTTGATTTGAATTCAAGTTAAATCGTTTAACTTAACAAACCCTAAATTAGGCCAAAACCACATTTAGACCTAATTAAACCCTAGTTAAACCTTAACTACATTAGTTTTAACTTAACAAACCCTAATTAGGCCTAAACCATATTTAGACCTAATTCAATCATAGTTGAGCTTTAACTACATTAGGTTTAATTTAACAAACCCTAATTAGATCTTAATCACATTTAGACTTAATAAAACCCTAGTTAGACATTAACTACATTAGGTTTAACTAAACATATCTTAATTAGTTCTAACCCTTATTAGACCTAATTAATCAATTAAACCTTTAAACCTTACCAAATAATTAACCTTAAACCCAATTAGACTTAACCCATATTAAGTCTAATTAATCAATTAAACCTTATCTGAATTAGGTTTAATTAACCTTTAAACCCAATTAGACTTAACCCATATTAAGTCTAATTAATCAATTAAACCATACCAAAATTAGGTTTAATTAATTTTTAAACCCCATTAGACTTAACCCATATTAAGTCTAACTAATCAACTAAACCTTACCAAAATTAGGTTTAATAATCCTTAAACCCAATTAGACTTAACCCATATTAAGTCTAATTAATCAATTAAACCTTACCCAAATTAGGTTTAATTAACCTTAAACCCAATTAGACTTAACCCATATTAAGTCTAATTAATCAATTAAACTTTACGAAAATTAAGTTAATTAAGTTTAATTAATCAATTAAACCTTATCAAAATTAGGTTTAATTAAACTTAACCCATATTAACAATTAGGTTTAATTAACCTCTTACCAAAATTAGGTTTAATTAACCTTTAAACCCAATCAGACTTAACCCATATTAAGTCTAATTAATCAATTAAACCTTACCAAAATTAGGTTTAACCCAATTAAGTTTAATTAATCAATTAAACCTTATCAAAATTAGGTTTAATTAAACTTAACCCATATTAACTCTAATTAATCAATTAAACCTTACCAAATTTGGTTTAATTAACCTTAAACTAATTAGACTTAACCCATATTAAATCTAATTAATTAATTAAACCTTGCCTAAATTAGGTTTAATTAACCCTAACCTAAAAGCTTTAATAAATTTAAACTTAAGTTCAACCCATATTGGACTTAAGTCAAACCTATAACTTAGGTTCAACCCAACATGAATCTAAGCCAACCAAACTCTAGGTTCAACATATACTGAACCTAAATCAAACCTTAAACTTAGGTTCAATTCAAATTTAACTTAGGTTGAAATTTAACTTAGGTCAACATAAACTTTAGGTTCAATCAAAATTGAACCTAACTCAACTCAACCCTTAAGTTCTAACTACATTGAACTTAAGTCAATTCAACTCTTAGGTTCTACCTAAATTACCTTAAGTCCTAACTACATTGGACTTAAAACCAATTCAATCCTTAGGTTCTACCAAGATTGAACCTAGATACCTTAAGTCCTAACTACATTCGACTTAAAACCAATTAAACTCTTAGGTTCTACCTACATCAAACCTAAATACCTTAAGTCCTAACTACATTGGACTTAAAACCAATTCAATCCTTAGGTTCTACCAAGATTGAACCTAGATACCTTAAATCCTAACTACATCTTAAGTCCTAACTACATTCCCTAACTACATTCGACTTAAAACCAATTAAACTCTTAGGTTCTACCTACATAGAACCTAAATACCTTAAGTCCTAAGTACATTGGACTTACAACATTCAATCCTTAGGTTCTACCTACATCAAACCTAAATACCTTAAGTTAAGTTCTAACTACATTAGACTTTAGACTTAAAACCAATTCAGTCCTTAGGTTCTACCTACATTGAACCTAAATCTTAAGTCCTAAATACATTGGAATTAAAACCAATTCAACTCTTAGGTTCTACCTACATCGAACCTAAACACCTTAAGTCCTAACTACATTGGACTTAAAACTAATTCAATCCTTAGGTTCTACCTACATTGAACCTAAATACCTTAACTCCTAACTACATTGGACTTAAAACCAATTAGATCCTTAGGTTCTACCTACATGGTAGACCCTAAATATCTTAAGTCCTAACTACATTGGACTTAAAACTAATTCAATCCTTAGGTTCTACCTACATTGAACCTAAATACCTTAACTCCTAACTACATTGGACTTAAAACCAATTAGATCCTTAGGTTCTACCCTACATCGAACCTAAATACCTTAAGTCCTAACTATATTGGACTTAAAACAAATTAAACTAATCCTTAGGTTCTATCTACATCGAACCTAAATACCTTAAGTCCTAACTATATTGGACTTAAAACAAATTAAACTCTTAGGTTCTACCTACATCGAACCTAAATACCTTAAGTACTAATTGTATTGAACTTAAAACCACTTAAACTCTTAGGTTCTACCTAAATTAAACCTAAATTCCTTAAGTCCTAACAAAATTGGACTTAAAACCAATTCAACCCTTAGGTTCTACCTACATTGAACCTAAAACAATTGAACCTAAAACCTAAAACATCTTAAGTCCTAATTACATTGGACTTAAACCATTTCCAATCTTTAGTTTCTACCTATATTGAACCTAGAACTTCTTAAGTCCTATCCACATTGAACTTAGAACTCTAGGTTCTACCTACATTGAACCTGAATTATCTTCAGTTTCACCGACATTAAACCTAAATCTTAAGTTTCAATTAAACTCTCTCCAATCTAACTGACATATGACCTAAAATAAATAACATCATAAAAACATTATAAAAATCTATCATAAAAATCTAACTCACTGACATAAATGACATAAAATTCATCTTAAAAGACATTAGAACAAAACTTAAACATCTGTGTTCAGATTTACGAAGATTTCTTGGACGACGCAATCTATAGTTGCTGACAAGAATCTTCCGGTCATGGTTTAAACACCTTTCAAACTAAGTAAATTTGAATACTTCACGACCCCAGGACGACGGGGCTATAGACATCTTGACCGGGTCGTTTAAAAATTATTCAACTAAAATTATTCAACTAAATTATTCAACTAATTAAATGACCAACTAAAATTGAAAAATCTGACAACATGGTTTTATGTTAATCGTGTTCCTTTGCAGGTTTATTGAAGACATGAAAATAAAATTTCACTCTAGATTTCCTTTGCATTTTATAGGGTGGGCTAACTTTGTTTTGCAAGACGACATTCGAAAGTGGAATTTCAAGACAATAAAACCAGACAAAAACAGACAAAACAAAATAAAATGACATAAACAAAATGACATGACATAACATAAAAACAGAACTTTTAGGATAGCCATGAACAAAAATTGACATGAAAAATATAAAACAATAAAATGACAAAACAAAAATAAAATTACATAACATGATAAAAACAAAAACAAAACGACATGACATGACATGAACAAAACAAAACCTTTAGGGTAGAATCAAATTCTCCCCAAGAATAAAACATTTGATGTTACTTTCCTTAATCTTGACATTTTAGAAGAACGTGTAAACGCGAATCGAAAGTTTTCTTAGGTAAATCTAAAATTGCCTAAGATGTAATTAACTATAGGAGTTTGCTCCTATAGGAAAATTAAGAATTCAAAATAGGTGATCAACCTAAATCTCTGGTTATCAGACCATTTATGTGGTTATCCTTATATGAGATTTTGACATTCTAGAGTCTTCTCTATACGTTTACCACCCAACATTTCCCTTATTTTCTATCATTTGCCCTTTCCCTTTTTCCTAATTCCTTTAATACTTGAGGATCTTTTACTTGATCCAAAAGATTAAGGTAAATTGGAAAAATAGGGCAATAAGATAGATTAACAGAGTGGCGACTCCAACTTCCTTATCAACAATAGACACGATGACATGAGAGCATGAACGAGAATTGGCGGCGACCGTGGACGGCAAGTTCCTGGCGGCGACATGATCCTTAGAGTCATCCTTTATATCGAGGTAAACCTCTTCCAATTTGCTAGTAACAACCATGCAAAATTTTGAGTCATCGACTGGTCCTACAGTACCAAATATGAGACCTTCTTTCAAGTTAAGAGTTTGACTTTTAACATTCCTCAATTTCTCAAAAAGTTGTAGCTTATATTTTGACAATTGCATTGGCACATATCACTTTTGAATTAATTTTTATACACAAGGAGAAAAGTAACCAAAAGGTAATTCCATTAATTCATTAGAATTCTCTTCCAAATTTACATGATTTTCAAAATTAGTAGAAAGGGAAGCATAGTAAAACTTGCTTGGCTTTAAACCAATGATATAAACTTCCTTGACCTCTAGACTCTCAACCTTTTGAGAGTGGGGGTGGATTGGAGTAAGGGTCATGACAATCACATAGTGGTTGATCCGATCGTACATCGACTCATTTTCACTCTTCTCCACATCTTCCAAGGAAGTCTCATACTGAGATTTCTTCTATTTTATTATCATCATTTCTTCCTCGAAACTTTCTTCACCAGAACTTTCTTCCATGTTGATGTTGATGGTTGGCTTAGTCTGTTCAACATCGTGTTGGTTCTTCCCCGTCCACGTCCCCGGCCTCGACCTCGGGTGTATGGGCTAAAAGAACCTCTACCAGCTCGTTGTGAAGGAATGATAGTATATTGTTGAAGCGAAGTTGAATGGTCACTTCTTTGTAATTCTTTTGAATCTTGCACTTCATTTGCCATAATTTCGCGAGAAAAGTCTTTTTTCTTTGGCGGTGCGTAGTTAGCGGCGTGTTCATGAATGCCCACTTCATGAACTGAAAATGGTTGTAAATCTTCCTTGATCCTTCTTTAAATTACTTGATACACTGATGTAGGGATGAATGAGCCATATTATGCTCGTGAATCCATGGTCGTCCCAGTAAACCATTAAAAGAGGTCTCTGCATCAATGATATGGAATTTTACAGTTGTTACTAGTTCTACGACTTTCATTAGTAGTGTAATCGATCCAAGGGCTCGTTCTCCCTTCTGGTTAAATCTTCTTAACATAATTTTACTGATTGTAAGCTCCTGAGCCTCAATATCTAAATATGCTAATGCCCATAGACTCATCAAATTAAGTAATGCTTTCGAATTTACCAAAACTCTGGACAACACAAATTTATCGATTTTAACAGAGATGTAGAGCGGTCGGTTATGATCGGTAGTGCCGAGCAACAAGACTTCACCTGTGAAAGTCACGTCAGGTTGTTCCTTTAACGAACGAACTTTTTCTGAGGATGTACTGGCCAACTGAGCTAAGCAAATCTCTGTGTTAAGCAAAGCTGTAACCAGAGACTCTCTCATCTTGTTTGATAGGATCAGAGTGTCGTGAATGCTTAATTTAGTCAATAACCTCCTAAGATGAGCTAGCACGTTATAATCCACTTTATACAATCCTCCAATCTATACTTGGTTATGTGGTTCTTCCACTGGCGGCGTTGGAGCTAGCTCTTCTTAAGTGACTATTTGTTTTCTTTTATCCACTGGAACTGTTCTTAAAGGTAATACCTTCCCACTTCTTACATTTATTTCTGTGATTTCTTCTTTATCTTGAGATGTTACAGGCAAAACTTCTGGTGTTTCTTCTTCATAAAAAATATCCAAGTTGATGGCGAGCGGTGTACCAAGGTACTCGAGGACTAGCTCCTCACTCTCAGTGATATCGTAACCAGTGTTGTCGATATCTTCATCATTCTCATTAACGGGTTCATCGGACTTAAGTACGATTTGAGGATCATTTTGGGAATCAAAATCAAAGTTAGATCGACTAAAATAAGCTATGTTATCACTAGAAATAGTTAAAACGTAGCCAAAATCATGATCATTATATTCATAATACCCTGGTGGAGCAAAAAAATAATCATACTTGGTCAGGGGTTCGAGAATTTTCTTCCCCGAATCCGAGACAACCAATCTAATAGAGTCAGCCTCTATCCTACCCCCCACACTATCGTTATTTATGATGTCGCTCTTCTCTTTCTCTGGTTGCGGTGATTTCTCTAGTGAAATCTCTAACTTTGGTTGTACAAGCTATAGACTCTGAGCGGTTGCTTGTACCGAAGCGGTTTGAATCTAATCTAATATCTTCTTGGATGACTTGCTCCAAACTGTGCTCCATCCATTTTTCTCTGAATACATATATATCGGAGTGATTGACTCGACCAATATCATAGTTATAAAACATTTTTCAGGTTTTTTTAAATATTCCTTCAGGATGGTTATATTTCCTTCTTTAAAATTCCTCTTGAGCCAGTCCTTGAAAATGAAATAGCCCTCTATTGTATGTCATAACATCCGGTGGTAGGGGCAGAAATTGGGATGCTCTTTCTTGCCAGCTTCTTTCGGCTGCTTGGGTTTTGACAATCTAAATTCTGTCTTTTCATCAAGTTTCTGAGCATCTTTGGCACAACCTCATCTTTGAAAGAATACACTCTCTTCATTCGTTCTGAAAGAGTCGGACCCAATCTACCATCCGTCTGGTATGGTCCTCCCTGGTGTGACTGTTGGCTAGTCTAGCCATACTGCTGTGTTTGTTGATGCTGAGTATGCTGTGATGATGGTTCAAAACTCTCATGAGAATGTTTTGCCTAAACCTTTAACAGTTGTTTTCCTTTATCGACGGTTGTTACCATTCCTAACTTCTTCTTGAATATTCTGGTTGTCCTGGACTTTTTTTACTTCTTTTAGGAATCCATATGTTTAACTTCCTCTTGTAGATTGCTGACTTTGCTTATCAACTTCTCAAAGGACTTAATGGTGAGTCCCTCAAGCATGAAAGCTACCAACCCATGGATGCTTTTGAGTAGAATCTCAATCGCATGTTGTTCCTGTAGCTGAGGTTCACATTTTATGCTTAGGTTTCTCCACCTTAAGATATAATCTACTAAAGTCTCGTTAGGCTTCTGTCTTTCCACTACGAGATCCCCGATAGAAACATAATGGTGTGCTCCAGCAAACCTCTTCACAAATAAATGTTCTAATTCGGCAAATGTTTTCACTCGTCCGTTGGGTAGCTTGACATACCAATCAAATGTGATCCCTGTCATACTATTGACAAATTGACGGAAAAGTAGGGCTACATTACCTCCGGTGTTGCCACAATTGGCTCGGAAATGTTTTACATGCTCTCTAGGATTTCTGGTCCCGTCGAATGTCTTAAAGTTTGGTGACACAAAACCCTTATGGTAAGGTACGACATCCAACTCATCCAGGTATGGTCTACCCTTTCAAATCAATGCACCACCCTTAGATTGGGCTAAGGCCTCCAGAACTTATTGTTCGACCAACTTTTTAATATCGTTCTCTGGTATTTTACTTGATGGGAAATCCTTCTTTTACTGCTCATCTCCGTTATTGGAGGCAACCTCTCTCCTTTCATCGGTAATGTGAACTATTTATGGTTGGTTGACCCCTAGAGAAGCTAACTGTTGTGACTAGAACTGTCCATTAATTGTAGTCATGGCGGCCATGGTGGTGGCCATCTCTTCCATTATTTTTTCCATCTGACTAATTTGTTCATCTTTTAGTAGAACGGCTCTGCGCAAATCATCCACGGTGTTCACTTCGACAAAAGGTTGTGCATCGCACATAGATGTAGCGGCTCTAGTCTCGATGACATGAATATCCAAAAAATCCTCATTGAGATAATGGTTGAAATCGAAATCTTTGTCATCAATCTTGAGATCTGGAGGAATTTCCTGAACATCCTCCGCTTGTTTATCAAACTCGGTAGTCATAGCTGCAATGATATCTGATACTTCGGACCTTTGCTTCATTCCACAACTTTGCCCTGCAGGCTCATTAAACTGTATTGGTACGGCGACCTTAGGTACCCATACTTTCTTCTTCGACGGTGATGTCTTGAGACGAGGAGTCTCAACAGAGGAATCGGCGTGTCGGAGAGAGGCATGCTTCCTACAGTGCAAACCAAATACAGTATCATGTATCCTCAGACTCAGACGTGAATTAACTGGTCAACATCCTTGCAGACCTTGGAGTACCGGTGGTAACATAATCTGTGGTAGTAAAAATGATAATATCAACTCAACTCCCTGGATAGAACCAGACGGGAATACATGCTGTCAAAGCTTCAGTTTCTTTTGAGACTATCGGGCATATCTGACATCTCTTAAATTTTTTTTCTTCATCTGAGGGGATACCGTGCATCCCACTCGCTTAAGTAACTCAACGACTGAACATCCTTCCTTAATGGCAAACCTCTGGAACACTGTACGAACTTTGGTGATAGGAGTGGGATTTTCCTTCTCCTCATCAAGACCGTGAAGTAATGGCAAGGAAGCGACAATTTTTCGAATACTTTCATATCCGTTAGTGTCCATTAGCGGGTGGAACCTACTCCCTCAAAGTAGCGGATAGGTCTCAAGTAATCAAAGTTCATCCTGATGAGGAAACTAATCAACGAGTATCTTTTCAGGAATTTGGGCCTTAGTAGCCTTCTGAATTTTCCAATTGCGGTTTCTCCTTTGAGAATGGGTCAACGGTGCAAACTTCAAACTTGATCCAATTTTAAAGACCGATGGTGGGACGGTAAATCCTTCGGTTGTATCTTCAATGATCATAACCCTCTTTCTTTTGGCAGAAAAGGGAACAACATACTTAACAGATTTCAGGGTGGCAATGACTTTCACCTTCTTGCAGGAAGGGAAATCTTGGGGACAATTCAGGTTGAATTCAGTAGAAGGCTCCTGAACTTTCGGAGCAGCGACTTTCATTACCATAAATGGGGCCTTTCCAAGAATGAATTTAAGCTCATCAAATCCAGTTCCAAACTTGATGGAGGGAGCGACATTGCGAGCATCGCGGCTAGTCGACAAGTTTCAGGAGAAAGTGAGCGTCGGGAATGCCATTGCAATAGCTTCAAAAAGAAAGCTCTGTGGTTAGTTATTTGAGCAATACCTTAGAATTATAGTGCGAACACTAAAAGTTAACAAAAACTGATTTGTAGAGTGGGCAAGTCTTTATTTAATTTTAGTTTGTGAAGATTTTAAAATTTAGTAAAGATAGTTTGAAAGTAGAAGGATTCAATTAATTAAATAAGATAGGTTAAAGAGTAAGTGCAACACAACAAAATTCAATTCAATTTGCAAAATAGCAAATAAAATCCGAAAGGACATGAAGAGGAAAGTAAAGTTTAGGACCCAGTGCGGGACCAACTTCATAATGCCCAATGCCCAGATGGAACTAATCCACCAACACACCCACACAAACGACAAAAATCCTAATGGTGTGCTTCTCACCCTAAATCCTAAATTTTAATACCTTTTCAAAATTAAAGTGTGAAGACTTGCATGAAACTCCAAAATCAGTGTATAATTACTTCCAATTAATGAAGGATATAAGACAATGGATAATGACTCAAGTGATGATAACAATGATACTGATGATGAGACGAATCATGAAGATATTGAAGAGCATGAGAATGCATAATTATATGGGCATGAACTTTATAAAGGAGTGTGCATTTCATAACTGCAATATAGAAGATCAAATAATTAGTAGCAACGAATATACATAATGCCAAACTGCTAAGAGTAGCATGAGAATGTAAATTTTGATAGTCCTAGTGAGCACATGATATCTACCTAATAATGATTTATTCCCTCTATGATCTTAGAAGATATGTACATCACAATAAAAATGAACATCAGAGTGAAATTGGTGGGTGGTCAATTCTTAGTAATGTCAGTATAAGGTTATTAGCTCAAATATGAGTCGCTTAATAGTAATATGTCTGTAACATAATCACCCCATTAAATCTTGTCAGTGACACTTGCATGCTTCTAAAAAGAAATGTTTGGTGGGTTTCTGAAAGGATTCTATTATAAAAGTCTCACATAGTTGCACCCCAACCTCATATGATGACCAGACACAAATAATGTACGTCAAGTTTAGTTCACCGTTCATTCTTCTAATTATTTTACAACAAATTGATATAAAGTCGAAGGAGATCATTGGTCAAATTGAATTCTAATTTAACATAAAAATATCATAAATTGAAGCATAGGATGCTAGAAGGAAGACTATCATGGCAATATTTTGAAGTTGTGAAGAGTTTTATCGTTCCTTATTCCATTTTAGGGAAACAATCTCGTCTATAATGTCAAGATCAATTTATAGAATTTAGGTCGGATCATCTAACAGGTTCCTCAGGCTTCTTAGGCTATCAACCCCTCAATATTTTTTGATGGGTTCACTGTCAGCCAATTATAAATATGGATGAAACTGGGTAAATACAAAGGTATATTATTGTCTGTTGCCACTGATGCTAATAATGATATTTTTTTTTAGCATTTTCTATTGTTGAGTCAGAATGTAATGAATCATTGTGATAGTTTATAAAAACCCTACATGATATAATCCCATGAATTTCTTCATGCCAAGGAATATGCATCATCTCTGATCGCATATATGGAATTGTAAGGGCTTGTCGTCAAATTTTCCCTTAGCCGACACACAAGCATTGCCTACAATATTTGCGTGAAAATGTCAAGCAAACCCTTCATTGCATGGGCGTTTCGAGTGTTGAGACAGTGTGTCACGAGATGTATTCGACGTTTAGTATCAAAGATGTGCAAGTTTTCAATCGTTACATGACAGAAATCAAAAATATTAAAACAGAATCAATGGATTGGCTCATACAGCGGAATTTGACCAAGCGGAGTTTATTTCATGTTCGCAGATTTAGAAATGGCACTATGACAGCAAATTACTGAGTATTTTAATGGAGACCTCAAATATGTTAGAGGTTTGTCGGTACAAGCACTAATATGCTCCATTTATCACAACATTGTAAATTTATTTTTGAAGAGACATTCAGTTACAAATGACTTGAAAGAAAAAAAATGAATCCGGCTTTTCACCAGAGATATCCACTTGTCTACGAAGATATGAGTCTGAAGCCAGAAGGTTGTCAACAACAATTCACATTAATATGCACGAGTATAAGGTTTATGATATTTCATGTCATGCAGATATAGTCCAAATTGATGTTGTTCAGGGTGTTATATATTCCCTTGGAAGACATCAAATATTTCATATTCACTGTTTACACGTCATTGCAGCACTAGGTCATCACCTGACTTAATCATAACAGCTATAATTCATAATATTATTCAATATAACAATATAAGAAAACACATGCTTTTGATTTTCATGTAATTTCATAGAAAATTGAGCGGGTAACGTCGCAAAAGATATTGAGCTGCTCCCACCTATTTTCAAAGGAAGGTCTAGCCAGCCACATACTAGGCGCTATACAAATAACATATATGAGAGTAGAATACAGAGAAATAGAATTTGCAGTATGTATAAGACAACATGACGCTAAGTATTCATGTTCACTCAACCCAAAAAATAACATGTTTACTTTCATTGATTTTTTTTCCCAATAAATTATATTGAACTTCATCACTTTTTTTTTTGCATAATGACTACTATTGCATGTGTAAATATTATGGTCGAGGAATAAAATGCCTTCAACAAGAAGAATGGGCCAAACATTTATGTGGCATTTTATATATGTTAAGTAACCCCACTCTTATATTAAGACTATGGTAGTTGATGTAACTAAATTAGAGGTATTCTATTTGTAATTTCTGAATATAAATTTCTTAATCTGGATATTTCTTTTTTACATGCTTATTAGCATATATTCACAATCAGTTATCACGGAGGACAGATAAAAACATCATTGCAGAACATGGGTTATTGATTTTCATGGCTCCACATGATGGTGTTTAACCAAGGAATTTCTCGAATATATTTCACCTTCTTGTGAGCGAGATGACTATTACCCTAAAGGATATTGGGGTAATACTTGGTTTATGCATCGATGAACCTTGATCAGACATAATGTGGATAGAGCGGGAGCATATGGACTACATGTCTCAATTGTTGTGACGAACTTCTTGGTGATCATTTGATGGAACATCTTAACAATCATAACCCCACTAATGAGAAGCTCACATCGATATTTCAATTGGGTTGAGAGAAAAGACGAACTTACATGAATCTCAGATGGCTAAGATGGACGTTCTATGGAGAAATCTTACATTGACTTGCATGATATTATCTTTCAAAGGCATATTCATGCATATGTGTAGTTCACACTAGGTTGCTTTCTACTGTCTAAAATGTCTGGTTGTGAGATTCATCTTCAATACTTTTCGATAATGAAAAATCTAGAAGAATTTGGAAAGTGCTTACTAGGAAACACTATATTGGCCCATTTATATTGAGAACTGAAACTTGCAACGAAACCTAGCAAGGTAAAATGTTTGGATGTCTATTGCTTCTATAGGTATGAAGTTGGAAACACTTATATGTAGGCCGACCGACACTTCATATGTCATATTCTCAGACATTAGAAGGAAAGGGTTAAAGTTTCAGATACATATTCATTGGTTTCAAATTAAAAGCATTTTTTGTAAAGCTAACTACATATATCAAATTATATATAAAATGAGTTACACATTCGAGAAATTCCTATGGAGATCATAAGAGGCTGGATTCACACGAGTAGATGGTAGAGGGAAGCCATATATGAATTGCGTTGTATATCAGAAGAGTTATATTCAAATTTAGGAAAACAAACGGGTCTTTATTGTCCACTACCATAATATAGAAATTGATGAGGATCAAGCATGTAGCGAGTACATGAACTAGTAAAGATCCTAGGATGCCCTAAGCTCCTATAACCTATTATCCAAAAGCACCATGTGAGAGAATTTTGGTAAGTAATTTAATGTCGTCACAAAAGATTTTATGTTATAGCGTATATCTAATATTTTAAATTTTAATACAGCAACATCACTTCCTAAAGGCAGAAGAGTTATTACAATCCATATTTAGGAGATGTGATGACAACTCATATCAACCTCTAATTGATACATATGAGAGTTTATGTAGAAAGGTTCGTAGAAGCATATACATTACAAATGATCGTTAAGGCATAAACAACATTGCATAGCACCCACCCATATCAGATACATTACACCTGCTATTAATTGTCAGAGATGCACAATTTACTCTTGTTGATCCAAGTACATCAACCATCTGCACTTCTGGTGAGCTGCATGACATACATGTATCCAATAGCGCACTTTAGCTCCTACCATAGCAGCATGTTTCATTTTCAAGATTACATTAACAAATCACATCCCCATTTTGGATTCATGGAGCCAACACCTTGTTTAGATCAATCTATTCTAAACATTTTTGGATGTCTCCAACAACCCCACTACAATCATAATTCATGACAGAGGCTAGTTTGATGATAAAGGCACAACAATAGGAGAATTATGATAATCAACATCATTTAAAAGATGGGCCAGTTTGCACGCCTCAGCATTACACGTCAAGGACTGATACAATACATCAACAAAAAAAATGGCAGACACTAGATTTGCATTTGTTTTCACGCTGAATATTTTCATAATTACACTCAACATATCATCACATGTTTAATTTTTTCATATTTTATAGTAACCTTCACTTTTTTTCATTGAATAATTTTGAACTTATTGTTCAACCTTGATGTTACACGATATTGTTCTAATGTATCTACATATCTAACACAAATACTTGTTACTTGCTATTGAATGTATGTGCTCAAAATTTTTGTTGAATTATAATAATTGCATTTAACCTTAAATACATGAGGAATTATGTCACCTTACAATTTTGTATAAATCTGCAATTTCTAACCAATATGAGATATTTTGTTTTAATTTAGCTTATGTTTTGAAGGCTTCTTTGTTTGTAGTTTTTCTTGCATTATTTTTTTCTTATTTATTGCAACTAAGCTTTGGTGTAACTGGTGGTCTTCCTTACTATTATATACATTACTTTTTAGTGTAGTTTATTTTATATATCTTAGTTCTAAAAAAAAAATAATAACTATTTACATAACTAACGCCTATACTTCAATCTGTAACTATGTCACCTAAACTTCAATATTTACATATTTACCACATAAACTTCATCCTCTACATATATGCCACCTAAACTTCAATATGTACATATCTAACTAGTAAACTTCAATTTTTACATATATATGTCACCTAATTTAAGCATGAAAAGATGTATTTTACATTTTAAAAGTTAGAATAGTATATCTTTTATGTGATATAAAGAACTTATAAGACATAAATGTAAGAAGCTTAGTTGTTAGGTATGTAAATGGAATAATTTGCCACTACAACTGCGTTCTTCATTCTTAATAGGATAATTTGTCAACATTTTAAATTCTTGCTGGTTCGTGGTATTTGTCCACTATTTATCTTCTAATCATCGATTTACAGAAGTAAATTATCAGAAAATGAGCTCAAGCTAGTCAACAAGTTTAAATGACACAAAACATCAACAAATTTACTTACATTGCAACTTGTTATTCACTATTTTCACAGTGTATAAAGGTGATAACTATTGGAGAAAGATCTATAGATGCCCAAAAAATTGATCAAATGAAGATGCAAATACTTCCACTATGTCGACGACGCTCGTGATGCAAAATTTCAACATCCTGATGAAGAAGTAATTGCATATGAAGATATAGTTAAGAAGAGTCTTGAAAACTTAAACTTTCTTATGAAGATCTTGCTCATTCAATTTTGTAATCAGAGTATTTCTATTATTATTATTAGTGTTGTTGTTTTAAAGGTACTCATGTAGTGTTGTTGGTGTTGTTATTGTTATTGTTGCTTCCTCTGTGTTGGGCATCGTAACTGCCACAGAGATTTTTGAACTTCTGTTTATGTTTAGAGTACAATCGATACTTGGGAAGTTATATTGTTATATGTTTGCTGAGCAGGTTAATCTTTTTTTTTGCTATTTATGAAGATATTCTCTTCTTATGATGTTTACATACATTCCCCTCATTTCCTATGTATTTTATAGTTTGAATTCCTAAAATTTAATTTACATTTGCATAAGGTATATTTCACTTTTAAAGAGTTAAAATAATAGTATGTTTTATGTGCTAAAAAAGAGTTGTGTAGTAGAAATGTAAATACTAAAATTTAGTTGTTAGATATGCAAAGACATGTGAATTGGGTAGCTTGCACATAAATCTCAAAGTCATGCATATATTGATAGGCGTTATTGCAATTAAAATTAGTGTTTTAATTTGTAATGTGCACTAACTAAGAATCAGTCCTTTCATAGTGAATCATGACTACCATTTATGTAGTCCGATCAAATTGTTATTTGTATTCAAGTTTTGAAAGGTGCTTGTTTGTAATCCTATAAATTATTGACAAAAGTGCTGAATTGATTATCAAGATATTGAATTCAAAGACTCTACAAGATATTACAAACAAACATCTTACAAACTTTGAATACATGTAGTAATTTGTTCGGACTATAACAATTGTTGTCATGATTCATCTATGAAAGGATTGATTTTGAGTTGGTGTCCATTACAAATGAAAGTGCTAATTTTAATTGCAATAGTGCCCATCAGCACATACAAGACATTGTGAGATTTACATGCATGTCACCCAATTCACATCTTTATGTTATCTAAGAACTAAATTTCATTTTTTTACATTTATACCCACAATTCTTTCCCAGCACATCAAACATGCCATTTTTTTAACTCTTTAAAAAGTGAAATACATTCCAAGCAAATGTAAAATAAAGTTTAGGTGTTTGAGCTATGAATACATAGGAAATGAGGGTTATGCATGTAAACGTCCTAATTAATAGAATATCTTCATAGATAGCAAAAAATTAGAAAAACGTATTCAGTAAACATGTATCAATATAACATTTCAAGTATCAAAAGTACTAAACACAAACAAAAGTTCTAAAATACATGTGACAATTACAACGACCAACACAGAGGAATTAGCTATAACAGAAACAACAACACTAACAACAATACATTGACACCTTCAAAACAACAACACTAACAACAATAATAGAGATGATATGATTATGAAATAAAATAAGAGTGAGGTCTTCATATGGAATTTCAAGTCTTCAAGACACTTCTTAATTATATCTTCAAATGCAATTATTTCTTCATCACGATATTTAAATATAGCATAACAAGCTTTCATTGACCCACTAGAAATATTTGTGATATTCCTTTGATCGATTTATAGGGCATCGATAGAACTTTTCTCCCCAAGTTATCACATGTACGTGTCATGAAAATAGTGTATAACAAGTTGCAATCACAATATATTTGTCGATGTTTTGTGTCATTTATACTTGCTAAGTAGCATGATCGCATTTTTTAAAAAATTTACTCCTATAAATTGATGGTTAGAACATAAATAGTGAGAGAGAAATACGATAAATCAACAAGATTTTAAATGTACAAAATTCATCTTATATTACAAATGGAGAATGCAATTGCAGTGGCTGATTGAAGTTTAGGTGTTAGATATGTATAGATTGAAGTTTAGGTGGCATATTTGTACAGATTGAAGTTTAGGTGTTAGATATATAAAGATTACACTTTAGGCGGCACATATTCAAAGATTAATCTTTTAAATGTTAGATATGTAAATGCTATTATAAATTAGTTGAAACTAGAATTAAGATGCACAAAAAAGAACCACAATGAAAAATAATGTGTAAAATAATAAGGGGAGACCACTAGCTACACCACAGCTTAGCTGCAACAAATGAAAAACAAAAAATGCAAAAAAAAAAAAAAAAATCCCCCGCAAACCAGCAAGATGTCAAAGTATAAGCTAGATTAAGAGCAAAAAATCACATCTTGGTAATAAATAGCAAATCTATACAAATTGTAAGTTGGCATATCACATCAAAAACACCTAACTTTACTTCCATAGAAAATTTGAATAACAAAATTATAACAATACCTAATTTTATTTTTTATATTAATACTACCCAAATCCTTCGTATCATCTCAAAAAAATTAACATTTTTTGCTTTAAAAATGTGAAATACACTTTTTTATGAATGGGTAAGGTGGCATGTATGTAAGAATCGAAGCTCAAGAGTTAGACATATAAATAAACAAGAATTGAGTGGGATGTCTGTAAAACTTCCTAAAAGTGTATACTCCCTCATGTATTTCAGGTTGTTAAATGCAATATCTACAATTTTACGAAAATTTTGAGGAAGATACATTCAATAGCAAATGACAAGTATTGATGTTAGATATATAAATATGATATTATGTAATATCAAGTTTGAACATTAAGCACAAGACTCCTAAATTAAAAAAAATGTGAAGGTTACTACAAAACCAAAAAAAAATTAACATGATGTTATAAGTTGAGTGTGGTTATGAAAATATTCAGCATTGAGACAAATGTTGAATTACTGTTTACGACTTTTTTGTTGAGGTATTGCATCTATAGTGTGATGTTGAGGCGCACAAATTGGTTTCTCTCAAATAGTGTTGATGATCATAATCCTCTAATTGCTATGTTTGTGTCATCATACTAATATGTGTTATGAATTTTGATTGTTATAGTAGACTTGGGGGAGACATCCAAAAATGCCCAAAATAGGGTGATCTAAATGGGGTGGTGGATTCACCCATCCAAAATGGGGTTTGATCTGGTAATGTACTGGTGAAAATGGAACATCTTGCGGCGAGAGCCACTATGTGCAACTCGATTCATTTGTGTCATGCAGCCCACCTAGAGTGCACACGGTTGGTAAACTTGGATAAAAAGAAGTAGATGGTACAGCACTGACAACTACTAACGGGAATAATGTGTCTGATGTGAGTGGGTGCTCTGCAACATTGTTTGTGTCATAGCAATCATCTGTAACATACATGCACCTGTGAGCCTCTCTACATAAGCCCTCATATGCATCAATCAGTCTGACATAGGTTGTCATCACATCTCCCAAATATTGGTTAAATTAACTCTTCTGTCTTTAAGAAGTGATGACATTCCATTAAAATTCAAAATAATAAATATACATAATTACTTAAAAATACTCGTGACCACATTAAATTACCTAACTGAATTCTCTCCCCTATTGCTTTTGGATAGCAAGATTTAAAAGCTTCGGCTGGAGCTTGCAACAAATATAGGGAAGCCCATTATCTGTATCAACGCATGTACTCTCTACGTGATTGATCATTGTCTATATTATTGTGGTAGACAATAAAGGCACATCTGTTTTTCCAATCCGTACAAACACTGGTGATATACAGCCCAATCCATATATGGCTTCACTTTACCATTACCCATATGAATCCAACCTTCATTGGCTCCATGTCAATTACTTGAATACTGTCAAATTGCCTCATGACGTGATCAGGTAAATGTCACTCAACTCTCTTCTAAGAGATTAATGAATCACGGGCTTGTCAGATGTTCTGCCCCGCCTTACATATATCAGCCACCTGTGTCAGTATCTCTTCCGGGTTGGGATCCCATGATACATGATTATTTTAAAATGCACATCAATTCAGCATGTTACTAGTCAGCAAGAATAAAATATACGAAAGATTGCATTTACATTAAACATTGTACAAACATGACTTTCTAGTACCCCGTCAATCTCATCCCTACAAACTCTTACAATCGTCATAAGAATTTATTGAATGTGTAACTCATTCCATCTGTAATTTGATATATATTCTCAACTTTACAAATAATGTTTTTAATAAAAAATCAACCACTACTTACTCGAACCATACTCTTCCCTTCTCAGGTTTGAAGAAGAAGACACATGAAGTGTCGATCGGCCTACATGCAAATGTTCCCAACTTCAAACCTATAGAAGAAATAGACACCCAGTCATATTCACCATGTTGATGGATCAACTATTGCACTGTTTGGTGGGGACTTTTAAAATTCTTCTAGATTTTCCATTATCGACAAGTATTGAAGATGAATCTCGCAACCAGACATATTAGACAGTAAAAAACAATCTAGTATGAAAAACTTATATGCATGAATATGCCCTAAAATATAACATCATCTAAGTCCATATCAAATTCATGACAAAAGGTCTATCTCAACCTTCTGAGAAGTATGTAAGCAACTCTTTGCCTGATCTATCTGAAATGTCAATGTAAGCTCCTCATTATTGGAGTCATGATAGATAAAATCTTCCATCGGATGATCGCTAAGAAGTTTATCACAATCAGACCACAAGCCCATCTGCAACCTCAATCCAACCACATCATATCAGATCTCATAAACTGTTTGCAGTGTCAAAGTCCACTAGCTCAATTTTATGTGGGCTTACATCAAACTCAACAGCATAACCTAGTGATGCAATGACATGTAAACGGGAAATATGAAATATTTGAGGTCTTTCACACGAACATGTATAACCCCGAACAACATGAATCTAAACTCCATATGTGTGACAAGAAATATCGTAAAACTTCATACTCGTGCATGTTAATATGAATTTGTGCTGGTCTCCTAGCTTCAAACTCATATATTAGTAGAAAAGTGGTCATCTTTGGTAAAAAGCCGGTATAATAATTTCCTTCCAACTCAATTGCAATTGAATGCCTCTTCAAAATTAAATTTATAATGTTATAATAAATTGAGCATATTAGTGTTTGTATCGGCAACCCTCTAGCACAGTTGAGGCTCCAATAAAACACTCTAAAGCATTTATCGTCATAGTACCAAATCAAAATAGACCATCAAGAATAAACTCGACTTGGTCGGATCCCGCTACATGAATCAATCCATTGCTTCTTCTTTAATATTTTTTTATATTTGTCATGAAACGATTGAAAACATGCATATAATCAGTACTATCCGTCAAATATATCTTTTGACAAGTTGTCTCAACATCTAGAACACCCATGCTGTGAAGGACATTCTTGAAATTTTCGTGCAAATGTTGTAGCCAATGTATGTGTGTCACCCAAAGAAAAATTTGATGACAAGCTCCTATATTTCCAAAGTGGCGATCAAGGATGATGCATATGAGTATCTTGAAGAAATTGAAGGGGGTTGTATCATGCAGAATTTGTATATACAAGCACCATGAATCATTACATTCTGACGCAACAACAACATATGTCAACGAAAATGCACAGTTAACATCAATAACAATAATGATCAGTAATGTATTTTGTATTTAACCAACAAAAAAGTTTCATCCATTCTAATAGCTGGTCATCAGTGAACCCAAACATTATATTTGACATTATTAAGAATTGATCGCCCACCAACTACACATTGAAGTTCATTTTTATTGTAAAAGAACATATCTTCTAAGAGTCAAATGGAATAAAACCTTCTTAGGTAGCTATCATGTGCTCACTAGGACCATCAAAACCAACATTCTCATCCCATTGTTGAGCGGTTTGGCAGTACTGTATATAATTGTTGTTGCTAATCATTTGATCTGCTATGTTAAAATGCATGCTCTTGTATTAGTTCATACTCATATATTTGTGCATTATCATACTCCTCAATATCTTCATAATCAGTCTTACCATCGGATTATTGTTATCATCATTTCAGTTGTTATACATTGTCTCATATCCTTCAATAATTAAAGATAATTATACATCTGATTCAAAGTTTAATGCAAATTTTCGGTAACGCTACTAACCATTGATGAATTATAAATAAAAATATTTCTGAAAAAAAAACAATTTTATATCCATCACATATTTCACATTACTTTAACAAACTTAATAAAAAGATATACAATAATACTTATTAATTTGTATCGATGTCCGAAAAATTGGTTAGCGAATATTGTAATATTATTTGTTCAATATTATGGTCATCTTAAGATCAGAATAATCTTTGCATAATGTATTATAACTTTACTTGAAATTTCTGTGGAAACAACTCCAGTCACCTCATCATATATAAATTACAAGAAATACTTCATGGAGGGGAAAACGACATACTATATTGAAAGTATAATTCCACAAATCATATCTCAATGTTCGAAGTATTAAAATTTTAAACTATAGATATGAAAAACGCAGTGAAACTCGAATAAGTCTACTTTAACCACAACATACTTTAGCCCAAGATCTTCAAGTACAGCTAATTCTACATCATAATGTAATATCAAGTGAACATAAGCTTCACTCACTTTTTCTGTCCTTCTTCATTAAATTAATAAAACCATGAAAAATATTAGTCATCTTTACCATTAAAGATGATAGCCAAATTATGATATATTTCATAAAATAAAATCAAAATCAAGAAAGCAATATAAGCTCAGCATTGAAGAGTAGGCTTTTATATTCGCTACAATTGCAATGGTACAAGAATTGTGTGATTATCAACACTAGCATGGTAGATACAAAATGCAACCGCTGCCATTACCACTTTATATCACAAGACCGTTGAAACATATATATTATTTTCTCAATATGTTGGTTATCTTCATCATTAACAATATAAGAAAAAATGGGAAAATTATTTTTCTTCACAAGTAATTTTGTTAATTTTTAGTGTGATCCTGTATCTATTTTCTTGTTGTTCCACACACCAAAAAAAAAAAAAAAAGGAATTTGTGGTCTCTTTATTGCCATCTCTTTTTTGTTTCCCCATCTGTTTGTTCAGAACTGTTTGCGACATCATTCAACATAAATATTTATGATAAAAAAATCTTGAATAATAAATATTACATGTCAAAATTTTAAGATGTATTTAATGATAAATTTTAGGAGCTGCACCCTTTTCTATTACAAAACAAAAGAAAAACTTTTATGGAATCTTCCATGAAATCTTTATGAGATTAATGGCTTCAAGAATTATTTTCATAAAATTTTGATGTCATTTGACGAATTAGCATAATATTAAATTCATTATTTTTATCAATCTAAAATATAAAAGAATAAGCAAATTAATAATCAATAGATACTGCTTTCATTTTTTTTTAAGTTCAGATAGTATGAACAAATTTGGGTGAGAAGCACACCACATGGTCTCTAAAGTGCCATAAATGGCAAGTTTAACCCCTTCAACAACCCTTGCACATTTATAAATATTTTTTAAAGCCCTAAAAGCAATATTTAACCACAAACTTTAAAACCAAATAACAAGCTTTAGAATACAAGTCACTTAGATTGATATAACTCAATGGAGAAATTTAAACTTCATACTTCGATTGAAACTTAAACTAAAGGCTCAAGTGTATGCTAAACACACAACTGGTCATGCACTACAATTGTCAAGATAGTAACTCTTGATTTTACGTTTAGAATGTCTTATCCTGATTGAAATTACATTTGGCCTTTTACTCTAAACCCTAAACTTCTAAAAACATGCACAAATTGATATACATATTTTTCGCCTAAGCATCTATGTGTATGCATACAATTCAAATTTGAAACACCAAATCAAATGCACCCAAGTTCCATGGCAAATCACAAATAAGGGATGGCTCACGCAAAATGGAAAGAAAAACAAAAAAAAAAAAGCAAAACAAAAGGGAATGTCGACAATTCGTTGCCGACAGCCAGAGCCACTGCAGGTGATGGATGACACAAAATGAAGGCTTGAGGGCAGGGAGGATGGCTTCTCGAGAAGCTCGGTCGCAAGAAATGGCAAAACAAAGATAAAATGTGAGATTTAGGGCAAATATGACTCAGCGAGTCACCAAGTCAGCGGCAACTCATCCTCACTGGTGAGTAGCCGCTGAGTTGGTGACCTTGTTCAATTAAAAAAAAATTATGCAAATGCTATTTTAAAAATTTTGCCTTTGAATCGCACACGCATAATTATTTCTGTAATCATTAGTTAACTTCGAAAAGAAGCAAACACAGATGTTAAGATTGGTGTTGTTGAACTCATTTCTCCCCTAACAAAATCAGATTTCTACAATAGTTTAATGAGAACAATGCCGGACGGGAACAGACTTATGGAACAAACCTCCAAAGATCTACTGCTAGGTCTACTGTTTTCTTCTTGTGAAACTGGTATAGCTGAGGGACGTCAAACCTAACCTGTAAATTTCAATAAAAGAAATAAAATATCATCTTAAAACAACCAAAAAAAAATGGGATGAGTTACATTACATACCGCCCAATTTTTGTGTTTACATACCTATACATGAAAAGGTACATTTCACTTTTTAGAAGTTAAAATTGTGATATTTTTTATGTGATATGAAAGATTTGGATGCTAAAAATGTAAAAAAGCAAAGTTTAAGTGTTGCATGTGTAAATATATAAGAATTGGGTGGTATGTATGTAAATGCCGCGAAAACAAACAAACAACAACAACAACAAAGCCTTAATCCCATTGCGTGGGAACGGCTACATGAATCCTTTTTCTCCATTGTGTCCTATTTAGTGTCATATTGTCATTTAGTTCTAGTAAATTAAAATCATTTTTTATACAATAAGCCCAAGTCTTCCTAGGTCTACCTCTGCCTTTCTTAACACAAATCAAATCTAAAACATCTACTCTCCTAATTGGATCATCATATGGTTGACGTTTAATGTGATCAAACCATCTAAGATGACTTTCTCTAATTTTGTCCATCACAGGAGCTACACCAACCCTATCACGGATATATTCATTTCGCATTTAGCATTACAGGTCTCTCCACCGTCTTATAAAATTTTCCGTTCAGTCTAAGCGGTACTTTTCTGTCACACAAAAGGCCCGAAGCATTCCTCCACTTCAACCAACAAACTTGAATTCTACTATTAACATCCCCATCTATATCACCATTGCTTTGAACAACAGACCCAAGTTATCTAAAAAGTTCACACCTTTTAATAATTTTATCACCCAAAGTCACACTTCTGTCACTAGAGCTACTACTACTAAAATTATATTCCATGTATTCAGTTTTAGTTCTACTTAAATGAAGGCCTTTAGACTCCAATTTAGACCTCCATAATTCAAATTTTTCTGGGCTTTTTCTCTCGTGTTATCCACGAGAAGGATATCACCAGCAAAAAGGATACACCAATGTACATCCTCCTATAGATGTCCAGTAAGACCATCCATAACTAAAGCAAAAAGATATAGGCTTAAAGTCGATCCCTGATGTAATCCAATAGAAATAGGAAAATATTTGGTCAATCCTCCTTCAATTTGAACACAAGTAACAGCTCTAGTATACATATTTTTAATGACTTAAATATAAGTCATATCAACACCAGTCTTCTCAAGAACCTCCAAAGGATATCTCTTGGAACCTTATCGTAAGCTTTTTCAGCGTAAGCTTTTTCTAAATCAATCAAAATCAAATGTAGATTCTCCTTATTATCTCTGAACTTCTCCATCAAACCTCTCAATAAATGTATAGCTTCCATAGTAGACCTGCCCCAAAAACAAACAAGTCAATTAATTTTCAACAACAAATATTCAATTCTGCAGGTACAGGAAACCAAAAAATGCCGCACAATTAGTGCTAAAATTGTAGTCCCTGCTAGTCAGGAGAAAGGATTGATGGATTGTGACTTCATCCTGAACTCCATTCAAAATGTAAATTAAAGCTGCATATTTCATTTCCTTTACTCTGTACTAGCAGCAAAAAGAAGTCGATATTTCCCATGTAATGTAATTCAAGAAAACAATAAGGTAGCACAACCCAACCAATTGGCTTTCACTGCTAGAGAAATTTAAACCATAATTATTTATTTTTTGGTATAACCAGAAAAACAGTCAAATTAAGTTCATGTACCTCGCATAAAACCTCGGCACTCTTGGCATGAAAATCTCGTAATGCTACTCGCTTGATATGCTACAAAAAGAAGACAATGCAAAGTAATTATAAAGGGTACAATCAAATAGTAAACAAGAAACTATATATAATTATTTGGATGTAGCCTATATCACTATTGGATGAATAAATTGAAAGTTCAGCTACTCCTAAGTTCTCACTGCTTGATAAATTTCCTCTAAAATGACCTAATTTCAAAACCATTATAGCATTGTCTTTGGCTTACTTAATTCTATTTATGTTTTCATTAAAATTTCAAATGATCATGATTATAGTAGGGCTTTTTCTAGGCATTCCTACTGTATTATAATTGCCAAATAAAATTTGTTGAAATGGGCATCTTCCTTTAATATAAAAGAAGAAACTCCAATTATACCAATCTAGATTTCTTTCCCCAAAATGCAATTACGGGTTTTTAATCACCAAATTATTTTTCCAGTTGAATCAACTTTTGCTTAGCCTTTACAAAGCAACTTCTTTATTATATTGCCCATTTTTTGATGGAGAGGGATGTTTCAGTTAAGCATCCTCGGGATATTTGATATGTTTGAATAATTATAATTATGCATAGAAAGTGGAGTTTGCAAACCTTCCATTATTTTATCTGCACAGCAAAAGACATGGTCATATAAAATCTGAATATTTCAATCTTCGTCCTTACTTGAGGAGGAAATTTTCAAATACTATTACCAATGTTAATACAATTGACGCTGAGATTAAAATTCAAAAGACGACAACAACAACAACACAACAACAAAGCCTTGAACAAAGCCTTGATCCCACTACGTGGGGTCGTCTACATGAATCCTTTTTCTCCATTGCGTCCTATTAGTGTCATATTTTCATTTAGTTCTAATAAATTAAGATTAAAATTCAAAAGAGCAAAGAAATATAAAATGTTGTCACTAAAAATGAGCTTCAATAATAAAGAAAATTGTAGATTTTTGGAGGAAAAAACTCTAACTTTCTCATTAACAAATAATAAATATTTATACTGTTCGGACTATCCCTTACAAAATTGGAAGAAAATTTAAGTCATTATGATAAAAAGAAAAGAAATAAAAACACTAATGGATAATTAAGGGAGAATAATTTCTCCCCTGCAAATGTAATCGCAGACTCAGGATTCCAAAATCGGATATGCATATCAAAACACTCCCCCTCAAGTTGGGTTGTATAGCTCATACATCATAAACTTTCTGCTGAGATCACTGAAGTGGTGTCGAGGAAGAGCCTCAACAAGAATGTCAAAAATCTGATATTGAGTTGGGATATAGCTTAATTGAACAACCCCTCCATTAACCTTCTCAGAGATGAAGTACCTATTAATCTCTAAAAGTTTGGTTTGATTATGGTGCACCACATTCTTTGAAATACTAGCTAATGGTTGATTGACTATCATTGAACATTTTAATAGTATTTTGTTTCTCAATGTAAACTTCTATCAGTAGTTTCTTTAGCCACATCATTTCACAAATTTCTAGGTCCAGGGCACGATACTCAGATTTTGCACTATTTCTTGTCACCACAGCTTATTTTTTACTTCTACAAGTAAAAAGGTTACACCACACAAATGAATAGTAACCTATTATAGATCTTTTATCAATGAGTTCTTTCGTCCAGCTAGCGCCAGTATGGATCTCAATGTCATAATTCTCAGTCTTCTTAAAAATTAATCCACATCCTAGAATCATCTTTAGGTACCTCAAGATTTGAAAGACCGCTTATAAATAATTGTTCACTACACCCACAAAAAAAGCAATATGTGACAGATAAATAAGTTACCCTACAAGTTTTATACACCTCCCTCTTTCGACCGGGTTGTTATCCTCTCCCTTAAATGCTCGTCTATTGGGATCCATATGAGTATCGGTTGCTTCGCATCCCAACATATTAATGTCTCTTTTAATAAGTCAATGATATATTTTCATTGTAATATGACAATGTCTTCTTTGAATCTAACTACTTCTATTCCCATAAAGTATCTTAAAATTTCAAGATCTTTAATCTCAAACTCATAAGCCATTATTCTTTTGATTACTTCAAGTTCCCCATGTCATTGCCGGTAAGTATAATGTCATCAATATATACAATAAGGATGGCTATCATACCTTTTTTATTTCATTTTACAAACAAAGTGTGATCAGCCAGACACTGATAGTACTCATTTGCAAGAATAGTCTTAATGAACCTTTTAAATCATACTCTGGGAGATTGTTTAAACCCATATAATGATTTCTTTAGTTTACACCAACTGATTATTAGTGTTGTTTCTTTAATCCTAGAGGTATCTCCATATATAGTTCCTCCTTAAGGTCCTCATTAAAATATGTATTTTAATGTCTAGTTGATGTAAAGGTCAGTCATAGTTGACAGCCAATGACAATACTTCTACTGTGTTGAGTTTCACCACTGGTGCAAATATCTTCTGATAGTCGATCTCATAAGACCGAGATAACCTACTTGTTACAATTCTAGCCTTAAGCCTTTCTATGCACCCACCTGCTTTGCATTTAATAGTGAATACCCATTTGCACCTTACAGTTCGGAGTTGTTATGATCCAGGAACCATTCATTTCAAGGGCAATAATCTCTTCTTCCACAACCATTTCCAAGCCGGAATAGATAAGGCCTCATGGATTGAATTTGAGACTTGCACGTTATCTAAATTCTGAACAAATATTTATAAGAGATAAATTTTCGTATTTCAAAAATTTTTTTATCAGATGTTTTGTGTATTCTTTTGCACCTTCTTCCTCTTGTTGTTCATAATGTGTTGAACTACCTCTGTATGAATACTTGGGGTGTGGAATTGATTATGGTGATTTGCATTCTTGATTTTGAATATTGTTCCTTACAAGCTCATTAGATTTTTTTTCATTTCTAGTGTACGCAGAGTTCTTGGTTCTTTGTGGGAGTTGTGAGAGGATTAAGTCAAGTAGTAGGTTTATTTTCAAGTCGATTTCTGATGTCGGGGATAAGAGTAGGTTCATCAAAGATATAAGAGATGTGAGCTTGAGGTTCCTAAATGGTAGCCCAAATCTATTATTTTTTTTCGTATCTCCCCCTGAATATAAGATTTGGGGTAATATGTTTGGTTTTCAAAGAAAGTGGCGTCCATAGAATTGTAAAATTTTTCTGTGTTTGGATAGTAGCATTTATACCCTATTTTGTTTGAAGAATAGCTCAAAAAGATGCATTTGATTGATCTAGGATCAAGTTTGGCCTTGAATATGTTGCTTTAGAAGAATAGAAGTGATGCAAACAAAAGTTTTCAAGGGTAGTTTAGAGGTAAAGGATTGAATGCATAAGTAGAATTTTATGAGGGTGTTGATAGGTTTATTGAAGTTTAGCACTTTGATGGGCATCTTATTTATGAGGCAAGTGGATGTGAGAATTACATCTCCCAAAAGTGTTTGGGTGGTTAGTGAATAGAATTGATCGGGCCACTCTGAGAAGTAATTTGTTCTTTCTCTCAACCACACCATTTTGTTGAGTGTGTCAACACACAAGCTTATATGAATGATATCATTTTTTGATAAATAAGGGTCGATAGTGGATTTTTAGTAGTTTTTTGCATTATCGATTTTGAGAATTTGAATTTTACTCTGAAATTGGGTGAAGCTCATGTTGTGGAAGGTTTCAAATATGCTAGCAATTTTATATTTTTCTTTCATGAGAAGGGCCCAATTAATTCTGGTGTGGTCATCAATGAAAGTAACAAACCACTTAGCCCCATTTGTATTTTTTACTTTTGATGAATGGATGTGTTAGTTTATATTTCGAGCTTAGGTACACTCGTCTAGTTGTTTAGTAAGTTGAAAAATTTCACACATAAAATAACTAGGGTTTTATTGATGAATAAATAAGGATAAAAGTTTTGAATATAATAGAAGTTATGATATGCAAGGCAAAAATGTCAAAACATAACTCTCATGAAAAACAACCACAGATACAAGACTTGATTCAAACGACTGTGAATGATGGGATGGTCCTTTTAAAGTGGGAGTCTTATTGAGCAGATAAAATCCATGATACATATCAGCACTGTCAATCACCTTCCCCGAGTCCATCACCTTTTAAAGTGTCTTATGTCTTCTGGCCTGGTCATGGTTCTCTCTACTCACTTCTCAATACTAAATCCCGAAATAAAAAAATAAAGATTTCTTAAATGATAATTGGGATGCATAATAAGATATTCATTTGAGAAATAATCATGGACATGGTTTCAGATTAATATAGCAAATTGCTATTCCTACTGCTTGCACTTCGTTGGAGAATTCTAAAAGATTATATTCTTGCGGATGTGTCCAACTTCAAAATAAGGTTTTGTACCTTTCAGCCAAGTGCCAATATTTTTTTTGTGTAAAAACTATTCCACATGATTTAATTAATGTAGAAATAGCCTCTAAAATATAGATTATGTTTGATGATCATTTTAATAGTTCACGTTTTCATTGCAATGTCATATTTCTTAATATTCTGTGGTCTTTCTTGTCCAACGGAGTGGATAAAGCCAAAGATCATATAAGAACAATCATTCCCATGCATATTTTTTTGGTATATTTGATTTGATAGGAATGAATCTAAAAATAAAGGTGAACGTAAAAGACAAGTATCTAATCTTTGGCTGAGATTCTCTTTTAAAAAATCATTAAAGGTGCTCAATATATAGCTGTTACTTTTGATATTTCTCTCAACTATTGCTATTTTATTATATTGGAGAAATAACTACTCTATGTGGTTAAAATAACATTTATAGTTCAGTTAACCATGAAAAGTATGCGTATGCTGGTCTCTTAACAGGCCAAGCAAGTAACGTTATTATGACCTTTGCTTGTCATCCAAATCAGTTATACAATTATTTACAATTAAATATGTTTAGATGTTTGTGCTTAATAGAATATTAAAAAATTTTAGATTCGGGTTAATGCTAACCTTCTTATTAATCTTACTGAAATTTCTGAGATCAATAATGTCGGGCTTTCTTATTTTCTATGGAAAACTAAGAAAAAGTTCATTAATAAGATTTAACTCTATCATATACAAAGAGAGAATAATTCATGTGTTGATTTGTTTCCAAGTTTGGTTTTGTGCCTCAAAAAGGTAAATGTGTTTAGTCCAACAACTATTTCCGTTGCATTAAAAGTAATGGATAATATTGATAAAATGGATATTCCTTATATATGATAAGCGAATTTTGGTTCCCTCAGATGAGAGTTGTTGGCTCTAGTATAGGTTATATAAGCTTTTTCTTTATTAGATAAACTATGAGATCAGTATCTAGATCAGTATGTAGAGAATTTGTGTCATTTGTATTAGGTTGTTTGCAGTATTTGATATCATTAAACTTATTTATTTATTAAGGATTTTGTTGAATTTCTATTCCAATCATAGTGGAGAACTTAAGGCACACAAATCAGGGATTTGTACCATTGGATTTATTTTCATCTGATCCTCAGATCGCGAAAAATTTGTGGTGTATGGATCGAGGCTCTATACCGTTAGCTCTATCTCTTTATAACCCTCTGATTGTAATCCATGTGTTCTCTTAAAAGATCTCAGACCCATATTTATTTTTCTCTTTATTTGGTTTTATTCATATTTTGTATTGCCTATGGGAGATGTATATATATCTCCCCTTTTGTACAAAAAAAAGTGCACTCTTAAGAGTTTCTTTAATTGCTTTATTCCTACATATTGTTATCTTATTCTTTGGCTCTGGGAGTTTAAATTCATTACATAAGATTAGATGAAAAGTTCTAGTTGGAACTATTCTTATTGCATGTTTCCCCTTTTTTTTGGGTCATTGGTGGCTATCTGGTTTGGAGAATTTTTAGTCTTTGATTGTCCTAGTTATATTTATGTTAGTTATATTGATTGGATGGTATCTTATTACTTAACTTTCCACTTCTTTTTATTGAGTTAGAGCCTTTTAACCCTAAACACTATAGAATTGGTTTTTATCATTGTTTATTATTAGTGGGCAATAAGAGTTGGTTTTGTTTAATTGGTTTCTTTGGCCAGCTATTTTGATTTTTTTATCTTTCAATTAAATCTTTTGCAACTATTATTTTATCTCCCAATATGTTAATTACACAATTGTTTACTTAAGGGGGATTTACATTCATATCATTCGTTTTTTATGTATTTACATGTCCAACAATTTATAAGACTCAAATCTTTAGCATAATAATAAAAATATTACAGATACTAACTTGCTAAAATTAAAAGACACATTTTCATGCATATATTTTGACGAATATAACACTACTTTATATATGAAAATATCAAATTTTAGGTGTAGATACATAAATATATGAGAATTGTGCGGCATGTAAATTCCCAACCTTTTTACTTCTAAATCTATTTATTTGTTGTTTCACTTCATTTATTAGTTGGGTGGTTAAGTTGTTATTTTAATGTTTTAAAGTTATTTATAACTTGGCTCCAATAACTTTGGTTTGTACATTTTTTTTTTTTTGGTTAATTATTTTTATGACAATCATCCTCTTTTATTAATTATATTTATTTGAGCTATGTAGGGTTTTTATTTTAAATAAAAGAGAGAAATTGGATCATAAGAATGACTTCGGAAATGTAGCCATTTGTCAACATTCTAGGGATTCAAGGTCTGAAGTTAAGCAAGTTTATTATCACTTGGCATTTGGTTGCAACCAAAATGTACGTTAAATAGGATTTAAATCTAGTAAATCTGAATTTATCAAATCCACATGATGTTAAATCCAGACTAGTGTATGATTCAGTTAAGGTTAAATCTAGTTAAATTTGTATGACGTATTTGGAATAAATTAATTTGACATGTTTTTTTCCTAAGCTAAATCCGTTAAATCCACCTAATAGTTGTACTTAGTAAATCAAGATTTATGTCGAAAAAGAGATGAAATGAAGAAAAAATTGGATTTAGTAGAGCGCCAGATTTAGCTACACTATTTTCGTAATTGATTTGATTTACGTTAAATCAAGAGGTAAATCCTATTAAAAGGGTCTTGCCAAACACCCCCTTAAACTTCATTTTTATCATTTAATAATTTTGCACTTTGTTCACTTTGTGGCTCCATGGCTTGGGGGTTCAAGTGTAAATGTAGTCATAAGGCGGGCCTAAGAATTTGAGATGTTCTTTGAATCACTTCTCTAGTGACAATTGGTATAGGTTAATAATAGAGGATCTTCTTTCATCTTATAGCTGACTTAAATATTTTATTACCTACATCTCTTTTATTTACACTTATAGCTGACTTAAATATTTTATTACCTACATTTTTTTATTTACACTTGTGTTTATCAATTACCGTTAGAGGTAATTAGATAAGTTATACAAAACTCATCTTCTCTAATTTATTTTTCCTCTTTATCTCTTCTATGAATTTTCTTTATTCAAAGTATGGCACTTCTTCTAAAAGTTCAGTTCCACTAATTGGAACCCAGCCAGTTTTGCTTACTTTTCTAGCAATACGATTTCTCTTTTTTATTTTAAAAAAATATATATTGGAACCTGAATACAAATAAAAGTAGATGTTGCAAAAATAAAACCAAATAAACCACAATAACTACAAATATAGCTCTTAATAAGAGTTAATGGAAAACAGAAGTTCATGAAGCCCAACCACTATAGCTTGTTAAAGCTGAAATGAAACTGCACTTTCAGAACATGTTAAGTATTAATGAAGATACCGAAAAGTTTATTACAGCTGAACAGGACCAAGAAAAAAAGGGAGAGCTTGAATTGGCTTCAGATAAAGAACAAATAGAAGGTTCTATTCTTCTAACAAAACCATTTAAAGGCTGCAGATTTGTTTTGCAAGATAATTAAAATATAGGCATGCATCAATCTTTTATTTTGGTGTCAAAACCAGAGTTATAGCCAGAAAGTTACCAGAAGTTATTGTTTAAATATTTGGCATCATCACCTCAGTCTCATCACAACTATCTAGGGCCAACTTTATCAATCGCCATTGTCTAAATGAGGTGATAAGTTTAGTTTAGGCAAGTTTATTTGCACTTCCAATCTTTACTTTGCTCTACTTTCTTATTCCTTTCAAACTAATTCTACCTTACGCATATCATCGAAGCATCGTTTGCCCTCCATTGTATATGCCATAGCACCAAACTCTACTTATCAACATTGTATCAACAACTCCATTTATCATGATCGTATCTTCATCAAGTGCTAGTTTCTAAGTTTAACTATTATAATCAATTCTCGACATCTTCACTAAATTATAATGCAACCAACTTAAAATCCTTAATTACATTACTCAATTATCAATGACTTCTACGGCCCAAACACTCAAACTCATAGAACATATACTCTATAAATATAGTTCTACAAGTACAAATAAAATTTCTTATCACATAGCAGTCCAAGGTCACCTCTCAAATTTAATCTACTTTTTTTTATTTTTTTATTGATTAATGAATTTATTCCTTTCAACTTTCCTTTTTTTCCTGAAAGAACCATAATAACTAAATTTAATCGAACTTACAAATCATATTATCTTACAGTACTACTGATAAGTACCTATAAATTGAAACTCTACAACAACTGCAAATTGTCGTATCAATTTTTATTCTGCTAATCTTAAACATTTTTCTTTTTTATAATCTATTTTTTTTAGTTATTAGAAGAGATTTCATCTATCAGAGTTATTTCATTGTAAATAGCATACACTAAGCTACCTCATCTTGAATACATTTTTAGCATCTTCATAACAATATTAAAGTTTTACATGATGGATCAACAGAAATAATTCCAAGGACCAATGCTTCATCGCTCAGAGTATCAGACTAATTATTCAGATTAATCAGAATTATGCAACATCGATAGCAAAGAAAAATGCACTACTTCTTTTCTTAAGAGAATCATTCTGAAATGAACAGCATATACTCCATAATAATAATGAGAACACCAATGATTTGTTCTTATATTCCAAATAAATAGGAACATTCTAGTGACATTCAATACCACTGACCTACTCCTGTTGGAGATGTAATTCTAGTAGCCGATTCAATTTCTTCCTAACTCTTTTGCAAGCAAACTTTCATCTAGCCGAACTTCTATTGCTTTAACAGTTCTTACTCAATTAGCAACCACCGCTTGGCCTACTCGACATAAACGTCTTGCCAACCTTCATCATTGATATCCATCCAATCTCCCTCGCTGAAACCAAAGCATCCTCCCCTGCCAATGTCTAAGCAGTCTTTTGACTGAGATAAAAAAAGTCTTCCTTGCTAGTATCAAGCCTACTCCTAAATTGGCATTCAACCATCCTCACTGAACCATGTTCTATAGACAAATGCTTGGGCATCCCAGTTTTGTCTCAACCATCAAAGCAAGTTATCTCTGCCATAAAACATTGTACTATGACCAATTAATGATTTGAGGAAACATAATTTAAAATTTCATAACATATCATATTGAAAGTTGATCTAGAATAGGACCCATTGTACTATTGTCCCTCCATTAGGGCTGTCAAAACGGCTCGTTGTTTGTGAACAGCTCATGTTCGGCTCGTTAATTTCGTTCGATAAGTTAACGAGCCGAACACGAACTAAGATGTGTTTGTTCGTGTTCGGCTCGTTTTGGCTCGAAATACTACTCATCAAGTTTATATATATCTATATATATATATATATATATATGTATATATATATATGTATATTAAGTAGTATTTTAAAAAAATCTAATTGACTACAAGACTACAAAGATTTATAATCAATTA
>NW_018164566.1:312842-376897 GCF_001263595.1 Phalaenopsis equestris
CATGGCTCGCTCGTGTTCGGCTCGTTTACACCCCTACCCTCCATAACTCCTTGCTCATGTCCATATTTGTCAATGAAAAATAGTGCACCACACTGCAAAGGTCTTCATAGGGCCATAGAACATAAGGTTGTGCGTCTTGTTTTAAATATAATAGAACATATTCAAAATATATAGATAAAAGATGCAACTAAATACATATAAAAATTTATGAAAGAAAACTAGATAGAAAAATAAATTATCATAGTAATATAAATAAGTTAATTTATAACTAAAACAATCACCCGCATAATATTAAAGGTCAATGTGGAGCAGCTACAGCTTATTAAAGGTTTTCACGATGGTGGAACAAAGAACGTCGTCGCATACGGCACCCTAAACAACACAAAATCATAGCTCAATTCCAATCCTTTCTTGTACCAGCGGCACAGATAGACCCTAAATGTTGATGCTTAGCGCCATTACACAACCACTCAAACTTCAAAATATTACAATAGTTTTTAAATTCTTTATACTTTTTTACAATAAATCATTGTGTCAAGGTTAGGGCGTACCCTAGAGCCATACGTTGTATGACTGAAATATAATTAAAAGGGTTCAAGGGATGCTGCATCAGCTTCTGGATGTAGTGTTAAATAAACAATAGTTCCCATATTATAGACAGATACGAGTAAGAAGTTAGTCCATCAAACTAATTTTAGAATAGAAACTTGAAATATATACTCTCATAGGCAAACTAATGGAATTAGTAAATATTACGATTCATAAAAAGAAAAACATCCTATGCATTTAAGTAACTAAATTGGTTGGACAAAAGGCTAACGAGATTAATAACTTAGATTTAAAAATTTTGGTATTCAGTTTAAAGTCGTACTACAGATGATATAGGTGTAATTATACATAAATTTTGAAAAATAATGTTATAAAAAATAAATAAAATTGGAGATAGATTGATGAAACTGTAGATTATTATTATTACTAAGATTTTTAATGCTATAAATGTCTATGCTCCCCAAATAGGCTTAGATATATATTCAAAAGAAAATTTTTGGAATGATCTAGAATACGTAATACAAAAAATAGCTCGAAAGAATTTTTATTAGAATATTTAAATGGATATATTAGTAGAATAGTCCGAGATTTTAAAAGTATTCATGATGGCTATGATTTTGAAGTGAATAATGAAAAAGATAGTCATATTAGATTTTACGTTAGCTTATAATTTTATTATATTAGTAGAATGGTACAATATTTTAAAAGTATTCATGATGGCTATGATTTTGAAGTGAATAATGAAAAAGATAGTCATATTAACTTTTGCATTAGCTTATGATTTTATTATTGCTAATACTTTATTTAAAGGATATAAGGATGTTATCACCATAAGAATGAATATAATAAAAAATAATAATTATTTTCTTGTGAAAAAATATATCATTGAGATTGTAGAGATTGTAAAGTCATTCCAAATGAAGATTTAAATACCCAATATCAATTATTGGTTATAGATTTTAAGATGAAAGGTTCTAAGATTAAAAATATAATGAAATATAATTATAGTATTAGACAGAGGGACTTAATATATATTAAAAAAATATTTTTTGCATAAACTTCAAGATCTTAAAATTTGGGATGTTCAAGAAGAAATTAATATAATGTGTGATAACAACGTAAGTGTAATATTAAACAAATTGCAAAAAATATAATAAAAAATTGTATTTTGATATAGTATCAAAGAATTAGATGAGCGGACCTAAAAGATACAAAAAAATATATATTTTTATGAATAAACTTCAAAACCTTAACAATTGGGATATTCATGAAGTAACTAACTTTATGTGAGACAAAGTAACGAGTACTACTAAGCAAGTTGTAAAAGATGAATTGGAGAATCATACAAAACTTCTTATTAATAAAAATAGTTGACAGTGAAATAATAATGTATAAAAAAAATAAAAAACCAAATGTTTTATTGTAAAAACTTGAAAAATTTAAAAATATATAAGGTCTTCATTGCTAGCATCAAGTCTACTCCTTAAAAGAGAATAATTTGTGATGATAAACATTCTACATTTAGTGATCTTTAATAGAATATATATTAAAAATGTGAGATACATATAAAAACTAGCCAAACAAAGAGATACAAAAATAGACATTGTTTAAGTCGACAGTACTATGGATGAAAATCAAACAGTATTTTTCGTAAATGAGGATATTCAACATATGGGTTAGACATTTCTGATGAACTTTCAATGAAAATTATGAATATTCGATCGATTTTAATATTTTTAATATGGTAAATAATAACTAACTTTTTATTTTTACTATCACATTAATAAAACAAGGAGGCTTTAAAGAAAATGAAGGTTAAAAAACTAGTAAGACTTGATGATATTTCAATAGAAGTGTGGAAATATTTAAGAAATTTAGAAATTCTTTGGCTTACTAAACTTATTAATATTATTTGAAAACTAAAAAGATGTTGATGAGTAGAGAAAGAGTTTGTTGATTACTATATTTAAGAATAAAACAGAAGGGCAAGAGAGTGCAAATTATAGAGGACTAAGTTGATGTGTCAAACATTAAAGTTATAGGAGAGTAATTGAACATAGATTACAATGTAATACAATTTTTTTTTTAAAATCAATTTGGATTCATGTCAAAGAAATCAATTATTGAAGTTATATATTTATTGAGAGGTTTAATGGAGAAGTACAGACAGGGTAAGGATGATGTACATAAGATTTTCATTGATTCAGAAAAAACATATGATAAGGTTCCAAAAGCAGTACTATGAAGAGCTCTAGAAAAGAGGAGTTGATATTGTTTATTGTCAAGTTATTAAAGATACGTATATTGGAGCCATTACTTGTGTTCAAACATAAAGAAGTAACTTAGTATTTTCCTATTTCAATTAGATTACATTAGATACCGGTCTTAAGCTTATATCTTTTTGTTTTAGTTATGGATGTTCATATCACATGATGTTGTAACTTAGTGTATGATTTTCGTTTACTGATATCCTTCTTGTGGATAAGACTAGAGAGAGTTCAAAAAAATTTTGAATTATGAATGTCAACTTTACGATGTAAAGGCTTTCGTATAAGTAGATCAAAACCTGAATATATAGAATGTAATTTTAGTAGTAATAGATATAGTGGCGGGATTGGAACAATGGAATACCAAGTTATTAAAAAGAGTGATGCTTTAGATATCTCAAGTGTATTATTTAAAGTGATGGTGATATAGATGGGGATATTATTAGCAAAATTCAAGTTGGATGGTTGAAGTGGAGGAATTCATCGGGCCTAGTGTGGTAGAAAATACTTCTTAGACTTGAAGAAAACTTTATAAGATGATAGTGAGTCCTGGAAATGCTTTATGGCACAGAAAGTTGGTCTGTAAAAGAGAAGCATAAAATTAAGTTAAGCGTTGATGAGATGAGAATGCTCAAGTTGATGAGTGGCTTTACACTTAGAGACAAAATGCAAAACAAATATATCCATGAAGGGGTTGGAGTGGCTCTAATGGCAAGCTAAATTTGATATCGCCTTAGATGGTTTGGTCATGTTAAACATCGACTATCTGATGACCCAGTTAGGTGATGTTTTAAATTAGACTAATTAAGTAAGGTAGAGTTAGACTATAAAGACTTAGGCATGTTGTATAAAAATTAGCTTAATTTATTAGAAATAAATAAAAATTGACGCTAGCTATAACAAAATGGAGAAAAATGACTCATGTCGCTGACCGTATTTAGTGAAATAAAGGCTTGTTGTTGTTGTTTTATTATATCTTTTTATAAATAAAGTTTAATCATCATCATCATTATCAAGGACTAAAACAACCTTGTTCCCTCTATCATCCTCATCATTATTCTCCCAAATCATAATCTTTTTTATCACAACCATCACCTTGTCGGTCGTTAAATTGGTTTTGAAATGTAATTGTTTAATTTTGAAAATACGAGGCCGAACCGATCTCATATAAACGATGGTTTAAATAAACGAGCACAACACCATAAGTGATACATCCATCCCGAGGAATAGACATATTACTTACTAGTGAAGCTTGATTAGATAAACTAAAAAATTTATGACATCCGTTTTAATCTGCGAATTTTTATGTTGACCGACAAATTCTCCTACCTAATATTAAGAATTAGATAGGGTTTATATTACTTGGATTCTTAAAGCTCTCTATAGAAGCAAGCCCTTATAGTTAATTACTTCTGAAATAGCTGAAGTCACTTGAAAGAACTCTCGATGATGATCAAAAGTATTAATCTTCATGAATTCAAAGTTTAGGGTTTCCAAGGTTGGACATGAAAAAGTCAAGTGGGGAAAGGGACCAAGTGGGAATAATTATTTCTGGAGTCGAAGGTAAAAAAAGTTGGGGATGTCACAGATCTTGAGAGAAACCTCGGTAACTTCCCAAATTATTCTATTGTTTGGCTTCAATTTCAAGAAGATGTTATTGACGTTTCATCCTACCAATTTTATTATTTATGACTTATATTTGCATGTCACGGTCATACAAATGGTCTGGAATATATGAGGGTTTATATCGTATCGGACGACGACCTCAGAACCAAAAGCGAGTTAGGACTTAAATTACACATCATTGTTGTGCAAAGGTCTAACGATAAAGTGAGGATTTATGTCACGCTAGGCGGACCACCTCGAAGTCCTATGACTTGTTGTTTAATCCTAAGAAAAAGATTTGCTGTTGTAGATCTGTCGAAGTTACTCTTCTGCACATCCTCCTTGTGTTGTTTCTCCGTCGTGCTGCCCACGAAGATTTGTTCCAAGCTCCAAACTGTAACGACTGCAAGTTTATTTTATGTTTTGTATTTGCAAGTCCAATTACTGTTGGGTCTCAAGGGCCTAATGTACCTCCTAAAATTTGTCCTACTATTCTGTACCCAAGGAGTTTAACAAGTGCATTAAACATTAAAGTAAATAATGTTAAAGTAAATAATGCAATAAAAAGAACAGCGAATTGCAGGAAACTTAAAAAAATCGCTAGAAAGTCCGGTATAAGAAAAAGAATGAGTAAAACAAAACACAATGTCACGTATAAAGAACCAGGAGCATGTGACTTATATGTAGGTTAAATCATGACGAGAATTTCACTACTTGATTTAATTAAAAGGAGGTTATGAACCACATCTTAGTGTATCCTCATGCTTAGTGTTTTAACTAACTTATGAATTGAGATCAAATGTTTAGTTTCATCATTCATTTAAAAATAAGATAGATGAACACTCACCTAGGGTGTGCTCCTAAAGTCTAGGAAGTCTATGCTTCTAACTTGAGCTTGCAGTGATTTAAGGTGTTTTGCTTTCAATGAAGTGTTTTTCACATAATTCTCAAATATCTTTTAAGTGTTTTCCAACTAATTAAATCAAAAAATTCACATTTTTTACTTAATCATTATAACAAAAACAAATCAACGGAAAGGAGGCCGACCCACTTCTAAAAAGAAATTAACAAAGCAATGGGGCAAAATCGCAAGTAAATCGACCTAAAAGCGTTTAAATTCTTTCAAAACAATGATCAAATCAACCCCCAAAAGGTGTTTAAAAGCTTCCAAAAATCAACATTTACAGTGCCCAAATCAATGTGTAAAGCCTCCAAAAATCAGCATTTAAAGTGCCCAAATCGATACATAAAAGACTCCAAAAATCTTCTCAAATTGACACAACATATAGCAGAAAACAGTCATGAAACGTGGTCAAAACCGCAGTACAAACGGGACACCAAATAGTTTCAAACATTTCCAAAACCGCGGCGAGGCGACGAGGCGAGCTGTCATTTTGTCATTTCCAAATTCAGCTTATAAGAACAAATGAACTACTGATGGCATTTCTCGAAAAGCTAAAGGATAAACTAGTTGCAGTTTTAATAACATCTGCTAAACCAGTCAACTAAGCACTAATTAAACTCCATAATACATTACAGCTCTTCATTTCTACCGAAGCAAATTATTCACAGGTAGGTTCTTTGGATAAGTATTCATTTGCAAACAGTTTTTATCATCAAAATTTCCCTAAGCTAATTCAAATGATATGAACAGCATAAGGAAAAGTAATTAAATATTATAAGGACTTGTCAATCCTGAAAATCCTCCATAACTAAATAGCAAAATACTTCCCATGTGAATTGGATTACCATAAGGAATAAAAATGCTTAAGCATATTGACAGAGAAAGGACATCCAAAGCAAATACAAAACAAGCCAAGATAAATTATATCGCAAGAAGGTCTGCCCACATGAAACGTTTACATAAACGAGCACAAGCACCTCTATTGAATCCCCATATGACCCGAGAGTATAGAACCGACTTATATAAATCTCAAATTTGCATAAAGCGATCCACATACTTTTCAGGTTTTGAATAGATATGCATGTGAAAGTTTTAGATTTTAGGTGACATGTGTGTGAATTTCCATTTCTCCTTTTCTTTTGATGTTTTAGGCAATTAAATACATGGCAATTAAATACATAAGGAAAGGTGGTATGCATGTAAATCTTCCAAATTATATGTTGCTTGAAACAAAGGAGATCAACACAACAAGCAAAGGGTAAATCAAATAAAATAGTTACCTCCAAAATAGATACAGTTCACTGCCCATGTGCATTTACATGTCATCCAATCCACGTCTTTACACATCTAGCACCTAAGTTTCACTTTTTATACTAATTCCACCCAAATTTTTCAAGCAGCAAGAAGAAAACCACCAAACATACCTAAAACATGCAGCCTATAAGCCACCAAACAGACCCAAAAACCACCAAAATTGCAACCCAAATAGTGGGCAAAAACCTCCCAAATCGCAGCCAAATAAATCATCAAATGTCCCATTAAAGCATTAAAGCAACATTGGTAAAAAAAAAAACTTCAAACTACACTAAAACAAGTGCACAATTCCCCCCTTCAGCAGTTGATCAGCCTAAAACAGCCCCCAAAGAAATTACAAATGCTTGCAATTCATCAAATCTTTATGAATAAAACCAGAAATCATACTCTTTGGCACCTTAAATATGATTAGGAAATGAAGCACATATATGCTAATGAATGAACTACCAGAAAGATCGAACCCAAGAAGACTAATAGAGGTTGCCTCCAAAATGCTCGAAGAAATGAGAAAGAGGGTTTCGAACTAGAAATAGTCGAACGGCGAAGCTTCAGCAAAAACAAACAACCAGTCGCAATCCAACAACAAAACTCGCCCCTTTTTTTTTACTCAAAGTAGAACAAAGAAAACTAAAGCTCCAAGCACACAAAGAACAGACCAACCAAGAAGGAAAAATCACTCAAACTTTTGGCAGAACCTCCCCCGTCTCCAAAATTTCAACAACCAGATCTCCTTCCCCAATTGGGGTTTTCATAGTCAGGAACGAGAAGCTTTACCTGCATTTACCTAGGCAGTGAGCCGAACATGAGAAGGACAAGCGAGAGGCCAAAAGGGCATAGGAGGAGTGGTGAGCAGATGAAAACAGAGCGACAAAGAGCAGGTGGAAGAAGAGAGTGTGGTGACAGCGAAAGGCTTTAGGCAGAGGCGAGCATACGAGGAGGGGACCTCAAGTCGAAGACGCGCGAAGGAGAGGGGCCTCGGCTGGGACGAATTCGGCCCTAGGGTACCCGCTTGGGCCGAATGGAGGAACAAGTCGCGGCTTGGTCGAATGCGGGAGAAAGAGGCGCGAGCGTGGGTGTAGGATTATGCATTTAAAGATTTTAAAATAAGGATTTTTCCTTTTTTTTTTTCATTTCACTTAAGTTTCGCCAATTTGAGTGCAACTTAATCTCGTTTGGAACCATATCAAAATGGATGTCTTTTCCGGCTAAAGTCGACGTTCCGGACGCGCCGGCGCAGTTTGTTTCTTCATTCGGGGTCGTTCGGGTAACCTCGCCGACAATTGGGTCAAAAAACGTGTCAAATTTGTTTTTCATCAAAATTTTGGATCATGATCGATCGCTTCAAAATTTTTATTGAATTTTTCGACAAATAACGGCGCAGACGATGCGAATTGTGGTAATTGAATGTGTCGACTGTTTGAATTGTAAAGTTCGTGCGCGCGAAGGTGCAAATTGTGCATAAGGCAATCCTAGGGCTTAATGACCCTATGGGGACTCTTTTTGGGTTTCCTCATGTTGGTTTCAACCTCCTAAGTGCTAGAGGTCAAGACCACACATGTGAAACTCCAAAAGGGTAAAGAAGTAGATTGGACTCCTAAAATGATGTGGGCTCCATTTCTAAGGCTCTAAGATAGTCAAAGAGAAAACACTAAAACTAGACCCTAAATCCTAAGAAGAAAACTAGACCTCACTAAAAATGAAGTCAACACACCTTTATTTTTTTTTAATTGTTTTAGATGAAAATTCATTCTCTTATCATTTAGATCGCTCTTGAATAATGTAAATTTTGAGCCTGAAACAAAGTGGTCGAAGGACCAGTTCACATGGTTGAACCGGTGGGACCAACCAATCCACTATGATGTTTAACCATTACAAATAGCTGCTTGGCTTTAAGAAAACGAAGTGACAATACTTTCAACCACTCCAGCTTCACTACTAAAGTATAGAGAAGACCTCCCGAAGGAACATCAAATGAATGAGAACCACATAAATCAAATAGGGAGAGCAATCAAACAAAAAGCGTAAATAAGCATAAGTAGCACTAATGAACCATGCAAAAAAAATATTACATAGTACTATTCCAAAATGAGGATAACGACACAGAAAAAACAATCCTTAACCTGAAACCTAAAAACTACACTACTAAAAGCCCATCCGACCTCCCAACCATCTCCATGCATCCTATCAAATCCTAATCCAACACCAAAGGTAAGTCAACAACAAAAAGGGAACCAACTTAGTGAAAAATTTGAATACAAAATTAGTAAAATTTGTAGTTACAACTATTAACATGACCAAAGTAATCTCATTTGACTATTCATGGGCAACTTAAGTAGTCTACCAATCTTGTCAACTTAGCGTAAGACCACTCATCCCAAGTGTTGTCACCCATGATTAAAGAAAATGTCCCTACACAATAATTAATTATCATTTACGTATTTAAAAGTTTCAATTATTTAGCTCATCAACACCTAGTTAAGATCACATAGAATTGACAAAGTCAAGGTCAAGATCACACAGCACTAATAAATCATTCTCATGATAGAAGAACACAAAACACCGACAAGTCAAGAAATTTAGAAGATCCAATAGTGACAACATTATCCTTTGAAGGCCTACATTTTGCCTGCATCTTCCAATTCATTAGCTTATTTTATCATTAACATTTCTCACACAAACAAACATAAGAGTCGACTAAAAATAATGAAGAGAACAAGTAAATAATGCATAAAAAAATCAAATATCATCTATCATGCTACTCATCCAAACATGCCAAAGGTTAGAAAAAAAATTGAAGATTCACATCATTGAGATGATGAAAGGCTATTAAAGATGGATAAAGACTCTATATCTGAAGTACACACAAAAAGTTAGAATCAGTGGCTTCACGATTATTAGTGCATCAGTTCGTTGGGGATGTCCTTTTATAGCTCTAAGCAAAGCATATGCTCTCCTATACCAGCTCATTCAATATCAACCCCTCACCTTATAGATGTCCAAACTCAAATAGAAGAGGCAATTATTTTGCCACTCATAACGTCCCTAGAACATGGCATTACTTGTCAATTGCTTTTATAACAATAAATAATTTTATTTATTCTAATGGCTAACAAGAGGAGAACAATAAAAATTATTTCCAATATCAAGAGCAAAAAAGCAAAAGCTGGACCAGTTCCTCTCCCAGGCATAGCTCTACTTGACCTTTGGCAGAGTCATGTTGAATGGCCATTCTTATCATTTTGCACTACACTTTGCCTCTCAAATGGATTCAAATATACTTAGGCACCCACTCTTATGCTACTTGTTCACTTTGCCAAACTAATTGGCTCATTATCAACAACTTAAGTGCTTGATATCACTAGCATCTAAGAACTCAGTACTCGGCCAATAAATCAGCTGTCATAACAACTCAAGGTTCTGGACCTACTTGGCAAGGTGTCAAACCACTTAGCTGAGATACTCGAATACTGACTCCCTTAAATTAAGTCAGTCTGAAAGGAATTCCTAAACACAAGAGTTCTTAGATGTTAAAATATTCTATAACCCAATCCTAATATTTGAGTTTCAAACCATGAATTCTTCTTCACCATTCAATCTAATAACTGAAGCAATATGTTACGGACTAACTTAAGCAATATGTCACGGACTAACTTATCTCTAGTCAACTGTGCGGCTTTAGCACTCTTTCTTGGCACTAAATCAGTCTAGTCCTCACAACACTTGAACTTGTAAGCACACAACACTTCTGGAAGAAGAATATGGAGAAGTATTGAAGAAAGAAACACTTCACTTAAAAATAAAGATTACAATACTTGAATGCTTGAAAGTTTAAAAGATTTTCTTGGATGGTTCCAAAAAAGAGGGAGGGACTTCTATTTATAGTCTTCTCCAAGTCCTAGATTACATTAGCATATAATAATTTCTAGATAGTTCTACATTATTCTTTACATAAACATCCTTTTAAAACATTTCAAAATACTCTAGAATTCTCTTGAAGCGTGCTTCTTTCAGCATATTTCTTGAATTATGTGAAAGGACTTTATTTATAGTCCTCTGCCAGGCCTTAGTGAACTTTCTATATTCTTTGAATTGATTGACTTCTAGATACTTCTACATTGTCCTATTATAAATACAAGATTCTAGAGTTTTTCAAAGCTATCCTAGAGCTCTCCTTGAAGCTCACCCCTTCAGTTTTTTCTAGAATGTCGTGGAATCTTCTAGAGTCTCTTGGATTGTTCTCTACATTATGGTTTTCTCTAGAATCTTTCATCCATGGTTGTCTTGCCAACATATTAATTATAGCAGAGTGTGACAATTAGCTGAAGCATTATTAACTGGCTTTCTCTAGAATCTTTCATTCCATGAGTTTCAAACCATGAATCCTTCTTCACCATTCAATCTATTAACCGAAGCATTATGTCACAGACTAACTTATCTCTAGTCACCTGTGTGGCTTTAGCACTCTTCCTTGGAACTAAATCAGTCTAGTCCTCACAACACTTGAACTTGTAAGCACACAACACTTCTGGAAGAAGAATAGGGAGAAGTATTGGAGAAAGGAACATTTCACTTAAAAATAAAGATTACAACACTTGAATGCTTAAAAGCTTGAAAGGTTTCCTTGGATGGTTCCAAATGAGAGGGAGGGACTTCTATTTATATTCCTCTCCAAGTCTAAGAGAACTGTCTAGATTATATTATCTTCTAGATAGTTCTATATTGTTATTTACATATACATGCTTCTAGAACTTTTCAGAATACTCTAGAATTCTCTTGAAGCGTGCTTCTTTCAACATATTTCTTGAGTTATGTGGAACCTTCTAAAATTCCTTGGAATATTCTCTTTCTTTCTAGTTTTTTTCTAAAATGTCGTGGAATCTTCTAGAGTCTCTTGGATTGCTCTCTACATTATGGTTTTCTCTAGAATCTTTCATCCCATGGTTGTCTTGCCAACATATTAATTATGGCGGAGCGTGACAATTAGCAATTAGTTTTATTTCAGTTTCTCTGATTTCATATCAAATTATCCATATCAAAATTTTACAAGAATTTTATAATCCTTGATTTGATTCTTTTCTCCGCAAAATGAAAAAAAATTGTTGAGTCGGCAATGTAAATGTGAACTCTTTTATACATAACTAGTATTATAAATAAATAGATAGCTTCCAACAATATAAAGAAAAATAATATATAATGGCTTTATAGGATTACGACTCACCTCTCTAGTGCTTGTCTTGTGCAAAGAATATACAGATTGAGAGGCAACCTGATAAAAAATGAAAAATTATCAAATAGTAATCTAAATTATATTAGTAAGAGGCAGAATTACCTTAATAGCCACAGAGAGGAACTCCATATCAGAACCTTTATTCCTCGTCCCAAAGGGAGGATTCATAACAACAGTGTCAATCAGGTAACCTATAAAATAAATATTAGGTACCACATGCATAAAATCATCAGTGAAAAGAATAAAATTACTTCCATTTCATCACTTCCACCACCCGTAATGGCTTGATTATTTGTTCGAGTTTTTACTTGTGGAATCCAAGGTAAACATTCCTTGAGCATAATTTTTAAGAAAATATTCAATAAATTGCAACTGCTTCCTAGAAGAGTTTCAACTAAATTCTATAAAAATAAAGCCAAGTTTCCAATCAATCTCATAAACCATTAAAGAATTTAACATTCCCCAGAATCACCTTAAAAGACAGGAATTTTGGTCAATTGTACATAAAATATGAAGGCCATGCTTGGAACCGTTTTATGTTCCATTTTCAAGTTACTTGTTTTGAAAAAAAAATAAAACATAATTGGCCACATTTACTGGCTAATGGAAATGTTTCTTCGAATTCAAGCAAGCACCACAAAGGTGTTTACATTTGATTTCAAATCGATGCTGCATTAGATCAATTCCAAATTTTCATTAAACATTACAACTATTTAATAATATCAACACTTTGGTTTGGGGACATAGACTAACCCTTTTATTAAAGTGGTTTGAAGCTATTTCTTTCATGTGATAAAAAAGAAGAATCCATATTACTTCCCCTCATCAGCTTCTTTTTCATTTCTAATTTCTTTTTTTTTTTCCAATTTCTCTTCAAGAAGCTAAGGACTTGCTGAATTCTTATTTTAGTTCTTAATTTAGTGACCTAGACTAATCTTTTTTGAAAGTTGATCAAATTAAATTAATTTTTCTTGTGATCAAGAAGTCTTCATTCCAACTAAAATTTATTTCAAAAAAAAAAACTCCCTTATGATCATAAATAAAACATTTAAAGATCCAAGCACCACATCAATCAACCATCAAATATTTAACTCTTCCAATGAAGGGTTCATCAAGAATAGAAGAGTTGACATAAAACAAGAATGTAAGTTTCAACTTCATTTTTCATTTTTTGTCATGCTTCCATGAGCTTCGTCAAGCATGATTAAATTTAAATTGCCTGTCAAAGGCTCAGATTGCAATAAAAAAATGATTTCATTATATTCACCACAGTTGCACCAAGGTCTATGGAAATTTAAGAAGAATTATATGCATGCCAACCCTAGAAAATTAAATTTCAAAGAAATTTGACCATATTAGCTCTCCTCAAAAATGACAGCATCACCTTATTTTAAAATTCAAGATGAGCCACTTCCATGCATATTAAATTCAAACATTCTCATGAAAAAAGGCTTAAATTAAGAAGTCAAAATAATAAATATTATTGGAGGTAATTTCATTTTTTTAAACCAACCATAGGGTCGACCGTTAAGGTTCAAATCCAACCACTATTCTCTCTCTTAAAGAAAAGCTTAAATTATGGAGTTATATCAATAAAACCTTAAATGACACATTTCTAAATTCATATTCAACCACTCCTCTCTCGTAAACTCAACACCATGAAGGAATTTTAATGAATTATTTTGAACAAGTAATTATCATATAACTACAACAAATATGTGATAGCATTATCTTAGAAAAACCAGTTGGATTGAATCATGTAAGGTGATTTTTCCATTTAGCTTAGAAGATAAGCTTAGTGGCTCTCTCCTAAATAGGAACTCTGTTCAGTTTCCAATAAAACCATTTTTAAAGTTCACCTTAAATCATGAAAGAATAATGCATTTCTCTTTCACTTATAGTTTATATTTTTTTCTCATAATTCAAGGTTATCATATCTCCACTCTCCACCCTCCATAAATAATGCTGGTGGGGTTTTCCCCTCGCCATCCAATTCACCACGACCTTCCATTGCTATTCAGATAAACTAATGAAAGATTACATTGAAGGAATAGTTGAATGATATCCATTTAAAATGCGGTATCTAAAGTTAGAAGTAGAATAAATGCATTAAAGGATGGAAAATTGCCCATATGAGTAGATGAAATTAGTGTCCAAGGGCAATGAAGGTGAACAAGTAGATCTAAGATTTACTTGAACGGAAGTGATAGGAATGAGACAAATTTCACAGAGATTAGAGAGAAAAAATTTTAATCCACAGGCACAAAATAATGCAAACCCAAATACAAACAAATAAACCTACAATCCGAGACGTAGGTTAAATCTCTCTCAAAGCCCAAACTCCTAAAAGAAATATACACACATATCCTAACCTTAATCATATTAATCCTCATTTCCACCAAACAAAAATAATTAACAAATGACTATATTGTCCTTTTATTATTGTGCCTAAAATAGATCTTCAAATTATTTGGCGGGCTTAGTATGGGTTTAGTAGGACCACTCGACCAAGTGGAGCACAAAACGAAAGATATTGTAGGCATCGATCTAACATTACTCCCCTCCCAATAAGACACCTTGTCCTCAAGGTGGAAGAGAGAAAATTATCGTTGGATCAAGTCATAAGGATCCCACATGCTATCATAATATGACAACCATTTCCATTTAATCACCACTTCCTTCTCACCTGTTGATTTCTGACGCACCAGTTTTAATTCCAACAGCTCCAAGAGAACTTCCATATCCTCAGTCAAAATAGGGGGAGTGAAGAATAGGTCACGTTATCACCAATACCACGTCTCAGCTGTGATACGTGGAACACTAGATGGATTGTTGACTAAGGCAGCATATTTAAATGATAAGCCACCGCACCAATGCACTCAATGATCACATAAGAAGCAAAATAGTGCAGGGAGAGCTTCTCATTCCAACATATTACCAATGACTTCTGTAAATAGGGTCAAAGTTTTAGATACACCATATCTCTCGCTGCAAAATGCAAATCCCTTCAATAGTCGTCAGCTTATTTTAATAAATTAATGAGCTATCAATAAATATCCCTTCAATTCTGCTAATATCTTGTTTCTCTCTTGTAAATACTGATCCACCAGAGCCATCGGCATAGTAATGTATCCATAATGCACTGAATGGGGTGGATCGTGACCATAGAAGATATTAAAAGGAATGGTCTAACAAGTTGTATGATATGAAATATTTACTAATACTCTGCCCAAGCTAGCCATTTAACTCACTGCTTAGGTGCGTCGAATACAAAACAATGCAAAACAATCTTCACACTCTGATTAACAACTTCGAATTGTCCATCAATATGTGGGTGGTAATTTGTACTTCTCTTCAATACGGTCTCTTACATTCCAAACAACTCTCTTCAAAAATGACTCGAGAAGTCCTTGTCTCGATTTGACACTATCGATTCTAGAATTCCATGCAAACGGGTAATCTCTTGTATAAAAAAAATAGCGATAGAAACAGCAATGTAGGGGTGACGTAAAGAGACAAAGTGGACATACTTACTCACCGGTCTACCACCACCAAGATGGTCATAAATCCTTCTGATCGAGGTATGCCATCAATGAAATTCATCGCCACCTCCTCCCAAAGCTTCACCAATAATGCCAGAGCTTGTAGCAACCCTTAGGCGCTAACGCCATATACTTGTGTCATTAGCATACATCGCGCCTTGAGATCATGTTCTCCATATATTTTCTTATTCCACCCAATATAATTATTTTTCTATCCTCCGATATGTTTAAGTACGTCTGATGCCCCCTGATAACGCTACCGTGAAGCTCCTTTAATAACATCGTTATGTGTCTTCAATTTCGGGGTAATAAATAACGCCCCTGATAAAGTAAATGTTGGTACTTCAATGAGTAACTAGGATAGTTGTTCTCGTGGTTCAATAATCGGACCTTGCCCTCCTCATCTAACTCACTCGCTTGTCTCAGGACCTCCCAATCTAAAACCAAAGGGGCTAACAATGCCAACAATTGAGGCTCCTCCATCCATCTTGATAAGGCATCAAAGACTTTATTCTCTAATCCCGAGAGATAATGAATCTCAAGGTGATATCCCAGCAGTTTAGATTGCAACCTATGATGCTCCTCTATTATCATACGCTGCTCTAACAGAATTTTAAGGTTGTGTTGAACTGTGTGTACTGTAAAACACAACACCAACAAATAAGGTGTCATTTATGAATAGCAAGCACAATGGTCATGAGCTCTCGATCATAACTGACTCAAGTCTAGCTCTCGCATTCAGCACTTAACAAAAATATGCAATGGACTGTTGGCACTGAATGAGGAATACGCCTAACCCATAACCTGAAGAATCTATCTCTATAATGATTAGTTCGTTGGAATCAGGTGACGTTAACACGGGTACACTTGTCATAGCCTTCTTTAACTTCTCAAAAAGCTAGATCCCCACTTCCTCGTACTGAAAGTTATCCTTCTTCAATTGCTCCATTAAAGGCCATGCAATAAAGTTGTAAACCTTCATGAACTTTCAAGAATTTCATGTAAGTATTTAAAAATCCTCCCAACCCCTTCAAGGACTTAGGTAGTGTCCCACATAGCCACCATCTTAGATTGATCCGCCAACACTTCTGCAACAACACCACATGTACTACGTATTCCACCTTCATCTAGGCAAGTATTTTTCAAGTTTTTATAGAAGTTGGCCTTCACATAGTACCGTCAACACCTTCTTCCAGTGATCAATGTGGTCTTCCAAGGAATGGTTGTACACTAAGATGTCGTAAAAAAAACCAACACAAACTTCTCAAGGAAAGGCTGAAACACATTGTCATTCGTGATTGAAATGTAGTTGAAGTGTTGGCGAGCCCGAATGGCATAACCAGAAACTCATCATGAGCCTCATGAATTGGAAAAACAGTCTTATGCACATCCGATGATCGCATCCAAATTTGATGGTATCCTGACTTCAAGTCAATATTGGAAAATACTGCAGCCCCAAGTAAAGGGTCCATAAACTCATCAATCATCGAAATGAGAGATTTATCGGGTATTGTTTCCTTATTCAATGTCTGACAACCTATACAGAAACACCAACTCTTATACTTCTTCACTAGCAAGATCGAGTTAGAGAAGGGACTCGTGCAAAATTGTATGATTAATGCCTCCAACATATCTTCAATTAAACTATCGATCTCATCCTTCTGCACCTAAGGGTGGTGATATGGGCGCACACTGATGGTAGAAACCCCCTGCCTCAAGGTTATTGCATGCTTGTGTTCCCTCCGCAGAATCAATCCATGTGACAACTAGAAAACTTTTGCAAAACTGCTCTGGACCTATGTCAGAATCTTTCCAAGATTATATCATAACCCTTCTATGTTATGCAACTCGGCCATGAATCCCAATCCTGCATCCTGAATTACCCTAACCATAGTCTTCAGTTGTCACTAAGGTCTTGCATAAATTCGGGTCACCATGAAGCACTGCTACCTTGTCTTCATCCTAAGATTCCATTATCATGAGTTTTCAATTCATCTTAGTCTCCCCTAAGGACTGCAACTATTTTAGACCCAATATAACATCAATGCTCCCTAAATTCAAGGGAAGAAAATCCTCCACCACCGCAATACTCATTGTCAAAATTAAACATTTACAAACTACCCTACACTTCTTCATCCGTCTCATTTCCATCATTTTCCATCATTACCCCAACGCTTCATGTGTCAACTATCTCAAGCCTCACTTGCTCCACTATTTAAGTGGAGATAAAATTGTGGGTGGCACAACTATCTACCAACACCACTACGACATGCTTCCTGATATGTTCCTAAAGTTTTATAATGTGATTTGTTGTGAACCCTACCACCAAATTCAATTAAACTTCTGCTACATCTAAGTAAGGGTGTTCCTCCACCACCACGACCTCCTCTGTTTCTTCATCCCCTACCTCCACTTCATCACACAATGTGAGAACTTGCAGAGTCTGATCATTGCAATGATATCATAGGGCAAACTTCTCATCACACTGAAAACATAGCCCCTTAGCACGTTTTTCTTGAATCTATCTCTGTAAATCGTTTGATGGTTTGATGGTCACTCCGATCATGGCTCATTATTCCTGTCTCGTGAAGCCTCCCTTTGGAATCCCAGTGTTTGAGTTTTTGGTAATTTTATAATTGTAGCATTTTCGTATGGCCCTCTATTTATGTAGCTCCTATTAGCCCATTCTATTGTGTTTCTATATTCAATCAATAGCACTAATTTCATAGTTTCCCATAATCCTTGCAATCTCAGCAGATGAAGCACTACTCGAATCTCTTGCTTCAACCCCTTCATTAAGTTTCCTTCTGCTACTATTTCTGATATCCATCTCAAACAATAGGATAGCATCACAAGTTTCTAAAAATGTCCAACAATCGATCATTGAATTTTTCTCATGTTCTGACCGGCTAACATTGTTCTCTCCATTGATACAATGCTAGGGTCTTCACTTCCAAACACAGGGTCGCCGCCATCAATTATTCTTCCTCTGTCATCCTATTAACAGCAAAGTATCTCTCTAAACAATAAACACAACCATAGGCATCCTCTCTTTCAAAAATTGACATTTTCAGCTTTCTTATGTGTGATCTCCTCCCCAATTTCCTCAACTGAAACTCGTTCTCTTCCTTCGCCCATATTTATTTCCCTTCTTCCATATGTTTTTGCTCGGACCAAAATCAACTCATATGTCGTTGCAGGCTCCTGAATCGATTGCAGCTTGGAAGGCTGCCATGATTGCAGCAACAAAAGGCATTGGTGCGGTCGGATGAATCCTCAGTCGAGGTTCCACCCATCTTGGTTCCACTTTACAAACTGAAATCCTTCAAATTTATCTTCTTCAACCCTAAATCGCATGTCACCGTCCCATTCTATCTGCTCTCACTCACTCCAACTAGCCTGATGTCGCTTGATCCATTCCGCCTGATGTCACTCGAGCCCACTCAACTCAGCGTCGCTCAATCTAGCAGCCCCAGCAATGCTAATCCCCCTACATAGCTTCTCATGCATGGATTGTGTGGTTGGGGGTTATCTTCTCGTGTTTCCAATCCGAACTCACACTCCCTAGCGACAGGGTTAGAGATCCTGCCCGTTGTCAACATCATCATAAGGGGCATAGGGTTGGAATTGAACTCCACAAGCTTCTTCGTCATTTCTTCTAAGGTCATGAATCGCTCCTCATTGGATAAGAACCACCCCTCCATAGACGAGAAATGCTCCTTCATTCCAGATTTGAGTTAGCTCGCCTCTCCTAGTTTCTCTTCCAAAGCATGGACCTTCTTGGCCTCCATTACTCTCAAGTACGGCTTTGATACTAATTTGATAGGACGAGAATTTCCACAGAGATTAGAGTGAAATAAAATATTTTATTACACTGGCGCAAACCAACCCAACTCTAAAAACAAACAAAATAGACCTACAATCCGAGAGATAAGTCAAATCTCTCCCAAACACTAAACTCCTAAAAAAAGACATCAATCACGCACATACCTTAACCCTAATTATATCAACGCTATATATACGAAACAATAATACCTAATAAATAACTAAATTGTCGTTTTAGGCTTGTGCCTAAAATAGGTCTTAAATTTACTTGGTGGGCTCGGTGTGGGTTCAATGGGACCACTCGACTTAGTTGAACATTAGGGGAAAGGCATCGTAGGCATTGTTCTAACAGAAAGTTACGAAAAAATAATTTCAAAGAATACATTTACCATCTCAACATTCCACACGATCAACTAGAAAATGAGAATTCACAAAGCTAATCCCAAATGATGTCGATGACAAACTCATAGATAAGTATTGTAAAATATAAACTTAAACCTATAAATTATAACAAAAAGAAAATAAATCTACTTATCAAAAATTCGTACGACTATTGCAATAGCTCATGTATATAAGCAAATTGATAGTCGTCATAAGGCAACTATAATATGTAATATAATTCGCATACACAAGAATAGGCATGAATATTAATTTAAAAAATTAGAAATATAAATATTTAATAATAATAAATTATCTATAAGAATACTTTAATCATGCTAAATACAAATATTTAAATATATTTATTAAGAAATGAACTAAATGGTAATTATTATTATAATTATAGTAAATTTAAATAAGGCTATTAAACATATTATTTGATCAATTATCATACAAATCTAGTTTCTTGATATGCCAAACATGTCTTCTCAATTTCTTTTCTTTTGTTGTAATAAAAAAAATAACAAAAGGATACTCAAAAAAGCTTACGGGGCAATATGTATGTAACAACAATCTCTTTCATAGCTTACTATGAAGCTTTTAATTTAAAAAGATGAACGGTTAGTATTCTTAATACTAGATAGTACATTCATTAGGTAAAAGTTCAATTGCCAACTTATTGAGGTCAAGATTAAACTTCCTTCTTTCTGTTCAATTCCATTGGTATTCATTCTGCTGCAAAGGAGCATATCCCAATCATAGAATTCTGCTCAAATATTTTCTTAATGTAGTCCCATCCCTGCACAGGTAAATTTCACAAGCATATCCTTACTTCTTTTATTGTTATTGCACTCTTTCTAATTGCTCAAATTGTTTTTCCCTTCCTCTCTTCGCTTGTATGATTAGAATAACTACTAAAAGGAATTTATGTCTACAATCAACTAAAGGGAATGATACCGGGGTTTATCCAAACACCAAGAGAAAATAAATATTGTTGCTGACTTCAAATAGAAAATTACAATAAAATACAATGGAAATATGAAATTGTAACAAAACATGACACACAACACTAAACTTGGGTGGATTCCGGGTGGAGAGGTGTCGGCTAGGGAGTTCGGAAGATGGTGGCAAGTGGAGATGGGGGAGAACACAGCAAGGCCGTTCTAGATCAGCGACAGCAAGTATGGAAGGGAGCAGGTGACGGAATACAGCACCAAGAGGCTAGATTAGGGACGGCAGCAAAGCTAGAAGGGGGAGCATGTGGTTGGGATGGCTGGAATGTGTGTTGGAGGATAACGGTTGCGACAAATAGTGGTTATGGGTGGTAGTAGGGTTAGAGGGAAGAAAGGTATAGGGAGATGAAGTGGGAATGAATGGGGAGAAGTATCAGAAGGATAAACACTAACTCAAAATGAGATATAGTCTGAGCACCACTCAAAATCCTTCAATACAGCCCTAGAAGGGAAAAGAAGATACTGACGGTTGTCCCGAAACAAATACACATAAAATTGAACCATAAAACGAACAAGAACAAATATATAACCCTAGGTAAATAAGATTGGGCCCCCTCTTGAAGGGAAGCGGCAATCCTTAGGTTAAAGGACCGTTCGGCTCCCCAATTGCCTTGGCATGTTCGATCCAGAACAGACACATAGCGTCAGCCAAGTCAACTGACACCTGCATCAATCTCCTGGGATTGGGAGAGCTTCAACCTCATCTGTCCATGCTTCAGTTTCCTCATAGTATGGAGTCAGGTTGGTCACATCGAAGATAGCGAAAATGTTGTAATCTCCTGGGGTTGGAGCTCCTTTGGCTGCGCTTCTAGAAGCACCTCGAACCCACTGTCGGATACATTGTCCCCCAAAAAGCCTGAGAATGGTTCTCGAATTGCAAATAACCAACTTTGTTCGTTCAACCATCTGTGGATACATTACTAACCTGAACTGGAACTTACTATTAAGGGTACTCTGTAAAGTCCTCAAAAAATAGCCTGAGATTGCCTCATCCCTCTCTGAACTGAAAATAGACTCAACCTCTCCTAACGGTGACGGCCTTGGAAGTAATCTATCAGTCAAGATATCTTGAAACTCTCTCCATAGTGGTTACCCTATGTCTGATATTAGCTCATTTGTCTCCTTATCATCTAATATCACCAAAATTGATCTCATTGGCGCCTCTCTGATGGCAAGAACACCTGTAACATCGAACTCTGCATAAGGTAGAAGAACTGTGTTTTCCATCCTTTGAGAATGAGTTGATATTCTTGAACTTATCATGTTGAGTACTGCAATCAAACTGTAACAGTCTCCCCAACAGAATATGACAGACATCCATAGTCACAACATCACACTATACTAGATACTGCAACTAATCCCAAATAGAAAACTTCACGAGGCATCTCCTATCAACGTTAACTATGTTTTCCTTCTTTAACCAAGTTAAAAATATAGTTGGGAATGTCTCTGAGAAGTGAGACTCAACTTATCCACTGTTTGTGTAGAAACCACTTTCTTACTACTACCTCGATCGATGACAAGACTGCACACATTTTACTTCACCGTGCAACAAGTATAAGAAAATTATGGCAAAGCCACTACTGCTCCCTCATAGCCTCAGCCTAAATGACCTACCAAATCACAAGCCTCTTGCCCTCATCAACTGGAATTTGGAACTCCTGCATGTCCTCACTATCCTCTTGGTCTCCATCACCACGGTCCACTTCTTTTATTGCTCCCTGCTCAGTGAAAGATATAACTCTGTTTGTAGGGCCACGGGAGGCGATGTGTCCAGATCCATGACATCTAAAATATTTCCTTATGGTCATTGTGCTAGGTATACTGCTCCTCTCATGCTTGTTTCCACAAAATTATATATATAACCGTTACATAAATAGGAGTGGGCCCCTTCTTGAAGGGAGGCAGCACTCCTTAGTTTAGAGGGCCGGCCAACTCTACAACAGCCTGGATAGATTCCATCCAGATCAGGGACGCTGCGTCTGCCACATCAATTGACGCCCGCGTTAGGGAAATAGAAAAAAGGATAACCCAAAGTGAAGACAAGATGAGTCAGCACAGTACACTTGATTAAAAGTACCAAATTTTAGCCTCAAATGATAGAGTTGTATACTGAACTATCAATAACCTTGCTGACTTTTTGGAATAGTTTAAAAGTTCCCAAGTCATGTGAAACCATCAATAACCTCTTGGTTAATTGGCATGTCTAACATATAACATTGAGGTTTAAGGTTGAATTCTAAGAAAAAACCAAAAACGAAAAAAGTTCTGATACTATATGGAAAGGATAACTGGGATTCCATTCATAATAAAATGAAACAAGAAAATAATACATAAAAACGTTTTATCGAGTAGCTCACCTCTCAAGGACAAGTTTTTGACATTGCAATAAATTAGATCCAAATCCACCTGCATTAATTACCCAGCCAATCAAAGTTCAGTGCGATCTTTTGATATTATACAGATAAATACATTCCTAGAAGAAAATCATGGCATCTTCAATGAGAATGGCATTACATCTTGAACCTATGAAACACTATCATATGCTTGACAACAAACTTGATGCATAGCAGCTAAGTTAAATTTTGAAAAAAAAAAACACAAGACAGAATCCGTCAAATTTAGAATGGGAAGAACAAGCACGCTAGGAACTCAATGTAAATAGTGGATAGGATCGTATCAACTAAAAACAGGTATTGGAGCAAAACAAAACAAATTCTTCCTTAGAAACTAAATCAAACTTTGGATCAGAAGACGGCCAGTGCCATACCTCAAGATTTTCAGCATTTTGTGAAGCTATTTCAAGAGCTTGTAAATCAACATCGATACCAATAACATTTCTGCTCATGTTAAAATGAATATTAAATCAGATTAAATATGGTAAAGAATTAGAACATCTTGTAACGTGGTTTTGTTTTTAACAGAACTTCCATGAAATGTATTTATAAGCCACATTCTAAATTAGTCAAGATATTTATTCCAAAAGGAAGAAAGAAATTTGTTCAAAAAGCAAAAAACTACTCACTCTGCACCCAGAAGAGCACTGGCAATGCCTAATGTTCCACAGCCACAGCCAAAATCAGCTACCACCTTGCCATTCACATCACCAAAAGTATTTTCCGCCTGAGATTTTCATGAAATATTAATGCATATAATGTCAAAATCCTATTTTCAACACGACATGAGATTATTTAAAAACTAGAAGTGGTTTATGTTATCTAATAAGTAGTCAACAAACATTAACAAGAGAAAATCAGGCTCATGAATAATATATTTCAAAAAGATGAGCTTATAACAGAGATACTCAACCACTAGAGGCTTACTTGCCACTTAAAATCCCTGATTGTCAGCCATCATAAGAAGTTTGTAAATGTAAGTATTGAAATCTGTCATATCATCAAATAGAAAATAAAGTAGTGAATAATTTCTATACAGTAGATATATTCAAGTGCACGTATTCAATTATTCATTTAAGTACTGATTTCAGCTTTATGCCGAGGAAAGCACTACATCTATTTTCATTGACTGCACTGCATCTATTTTCATCAATTTACAAAGGCAAATTTTTAATTTATCCACTGCACTGCATCTATTTTCACCACAAACAGCTCCCCCAAAAATAACTAGTTGCACTTCTCAGTATCTCTCACAAAGGTAAAGAGACGAGGTATAGTTGCATTACTATAAGGAAGTAATGTTGAAGTTTTTAATTATTCACAGATTCTGATCCGAAAATGCTTGCTTATTCAAACATGAAAGAAAGAATATACCCCTTTCATTTAATGACAACAGAGCCACCCATGGTACTTTATTAGAAATGTAATAACATTCTTCTTTCTGTTTAAAGGAAAACAAAATTACCGGAATCTAACAATAAAAAACAAAGATTAGAATGCCTAGCTATGAAACAAAGGCTGTGAAATATTGGGATGGATATGCAGAGGCTCTACGTTGAAAATAGCTAATATATAGTAGGATTTTTCTGGGTTGAAGTGTTGGTCCAATAAAACATCATTGTAGCATAGCAAAGTTATCAATTTTGAGTGAAATAATATCAAGAATCATTCAAGTGAATAATATGACACAGCTCCCACTTTAAATAACAATATTCTATATTCCATTACAGCAATGAACTTCCATTCCTTTTATCTCTCTCCCCAAATAACTTCCTAAACACTCAATTGAACAATATGCGCACCATAAGTATACAAAAGATGACTTACCATCTCAACATTGGGTGGTGGGTGAGAGGCTAAAGAGGGATAATCAATAGAATAATCATAACATATGAAGTCTTTATTGATTCAATGAGAGGTTATGGGCGTGTTTCGTGACATTCAATCACCACTGGACATACACAGTCCACCTCTTCTTCTCTCTGCAACACCACAATATTTAGATGCATGTTTCCCTTACAATACTTAAGATGCACGTTTTGCTTAATAATAAGAAATCTCACTTATTATCGAAGTCAATAAACCCAATAATTTTCAAAATTTTCTATCATCTGGTAAATTAGACAAATAAATCTTCAAAGCATTCTATACTTATAAACTCCTAATAACTATAATCCTTAACATAAAGGGAAAAAAAAAAAGGCAAAGCAAATAATTTAAGATATGTTTAAATAAATATATTTGAAACAATTGACTGATAAAACGAATCAAATGTTCTCCACGGCTAACTACTTCCCATTGATAAGCCATTTCGGAACCAAAAAGTATGATGATATAAGTGTTTCGCAGAAAGATAATAAGTTTTTCATTTTTTCTCTCTAAACGCAATCAGAAAAATAAAACTTCATTTCAAATAAGAATGCATCATAGTAAGCACTAAATTAACAATTGTATACCATACAAAACAACCAGCAACTCCTCAATAATGCATCCAAAAGCGCGAGGAAATAGACAAGAAACTGAAGAAGGATACCGTATAAAGCAGCCTTGAAGCGATGTGTGGCCCTGTAGGATATTGTTCCAGGTCCAACTGCTCATTTCCAACAGTGAAAGAGAAACAGAATCAAACTATTCGATTCTTTAAAAAAAAATTTAAAAAAAAAAAGCATTCTAAGACATTTTAGAATTGATGGAATCAGGGAAAAAGAATAAAAGAAAAATCAACGCCGTGAGTTGGTTCAACAAAAGCGGAAAAACTCATAAGAGGGAAGGAATTGAGAATTTTTGCACAACCTTCGGATTGGAGAACTGTTGAATGCTCCCCAGAATACCTTCGAGCTGCTTAAGCTTCATCCCGAAAATAAAAGCCCAGAAGAACCAAAACCCTAGTGCGTTGCTTCTTCCTCGAATCGCGATGGTTTCGTACTTCCAACGGATTGACGTCCAAGTTATAATTTTAGAGAACTTTAAAATACCTGCAAAGTACTGAACCAAATAAAATACCCTCGATCATAATTTTATTTTCTTCAAGTTCACATGTCTTTGTATTATCCCAACGCAATAAGATCTTGGAACATCCCTTAAGGATGTTGATTGATGAGGCACAAACAAATTTATCGTCTTTATGATAAATCAATAAGATTCTAATCCTTCCTAAAAATAAAAAAGTATTGATTATCCTCGTCTCTGATCTTCCTTTTAGAAAGGCAGCAACTGTTTTCTTTGAATGAAGCAAAACTTCTAGCTTGGTATTAATATTGGAAGTCAAAAATTAGCATTGCCTTTGATGCTATTGGAACCTTTTGTACAAAAATTTTTGAGTTCGTACAATATGTTAACTTTAGAAAGAGCTCATTTATACTGTTGTTTGTTCTAAAATTATGTTAAAAGGAGCTTTCTTGAATGGTGAAGTAGTTCAAAATGAGGCCTTAATCAAGGAAAATTATGCATGTTTACCATAAAAAGTTAAGAAGAGAGAGACCCCATATTGAATACTAAGATGTGAGATTGAATGCTATAAAAAACATTGAAAAATACTTGATTATGTTGATTAAGAAAGTGGTGATATAGAGTCAGTAGTTTTGTGTGTAGGCTTAAAATAAAATTTCTTGCCCAAAAATATACCCACTTTATGTATTTTTATATGAAACTAACCAATGTTTAAAATCAAGTTATTAAAAATAATGTTGATAATTTTTAAACTCTTTATCTTGGTATAAGAGACATAAATTATTGATTTCTTTCCTCACATAGAAGATTAATTTTTTTAGCGTCCATTTCACTTTTCGAACTATGACTGGGGCTTTATTATCATAATAATAATAGATTTTTTTTATGTTATAATTTTAACCAGGTTCATTATCCTTAATAAAGATAGCATAAAGAGGATTCTTCATAAAACATTTGTTTTCATCAAGTTATTAGTTGGCAATATTCTTAAACTATAAAAAAGATATTGGGAAGAATATGCTACAAATCTTTGACCTATATAAGGTTATTTGTTAGAGTATTACTCAAATTGTTACTTATGGAAAAAGATATACACATGTCTATTAAAGACATTTGACCTATTCGAGATTGTTTGACAAAGTATTACTTTAAGACATTAATCTATATAGAGGAGAATAAAAAAAAGTCAATAAGAACTTTATATCAATGTGAGGTTGTTTCTAAGATTTTTTTATGATATTAAATAATATATAAGAGATTTGAGATAATTTCAGTAAAAATTTTAAACCTATCTCAGATTATTTCTTGAAGTATTGTTTGATGAAGTTAATTTATGTGGAAAAGATATGAAGGAAATGCACTAAATTTTGAATTTTTTTATCGAAGTGTTACTTGATGATGCTAATTTATATGAAATAATTTAAGAGAAATCACTAAGAATTCCATAGCTATTTGAGATCTTTTTTTCAGGTTTAGAATTTTACTAAGAAAACCATCAAGAATTTTTGATATAATTGTGTTTATTTATCAAATTCTTAGTGAATGATATTAACCTACGTAGAAAAAGCCAAGAGAAATTAATCAAAAGTTTATTATGTATCCAAAGGAATTTTTTAGAGTGTGACTAAACAACATTAATTATATAAAATATATAAAATTCCCCGCCCTCTCCCCCTCCCAATAGATTGATTATACCTTGATGAGAGGAGAAAAATGGTGTATGCATCTTTTAGGGTTTAGCGCCTCTCTGGCCATACTCGCAATTACGCAGCAATTTAACTTCAAAAAAATAGTTAAGAACTTGACACAATCTATATTTAGTGGCTAATATGCAAAATCGATATATTATAAAATTTAAAAAATAATTTACACACTAGAGGTACTACGCAATTATATGTATCGTTTCAAGTAATATTGGGTTTTCTTTACAAACCTCATATTGAACCAACATAGAAGGGAGGTAAGATATTCCTTAGGCTAATTCTAGTCTACTACTATCAGGTCTTAGTTTGGAATGTCGATGTAAGTGCTTTTTCTAACAAGTACTCCTAAATGTAAATCTTAAGTTTAAAACAACCAACAACTACTCCTAAATGTAAATATTAATGTAGGGTTAACAACTAATCCTAAATGCAAATATTATTTCTAAAGATAGCATATCTGGATAAATTGGTTTGGAGAATTTTAAGATGATAAAGACTACCCTTCTCGTGCAAATTCCTAGATAATGTGTAGGAATGAAATGGTTAAATTATAATGTTGTAAGTGACAAATAGGAGCAATTCTATTCTTTACTCTCTGTCAAGTGCATAAAAAACATTGGCTAATCCATAGTTTAGCCCCTAAACTCGTGGTTAGCCAGGGAAGATACTAGCTCCCACTCTAGAGTTCCCACTTCCCTCACTTGAGGGATAACAACTCACTTTAATTTCCAAACATCTGGACCAAATTAGGGATTTTAGTATGCCACTCTAAAATCTTCAATTCTATGTTCATCAAAACTTATCTCCCTATCTATTTGCACTCCCCCTTGGACAATCGTCATGGCTCTTTTCAAAGTTGAGTGTGGTACTCACTAGTTAGTGAAATCATACCCCTTCCTAGGTCATTATGTTTAGTAACAGATTTTAACAATACAAGTGATTAGTCTGTAAAATAAATTAAGAGCCGGTAAAAATACCATCACATTAATAAAATAAGAGAAGATTTAACTTTTAAGCAAATCTAAATTCCTAAACATTCGTCCATTCCATTGCAAAAGAAAAGTAAAATAAAGATAATGTCATAAGTAGTAGAAGAATTGATAGAATTATGAATTAATTATGTGCCAACAAGAAACATAAGTCTACCTACCCTCTTTTGAGTGTATAGGTATGCTTAGTATTCTATTAATTTTCTGTAATTATTTGTCACCTAGAAGCTTCTAATAGAAATATATCATTAAATTATATCTCCTTAAAAGTTACATTGTCGCCTAAACTATGTTGCCATAGCCAACCGGTCAATGTAAGTTATCTTACATAATCATGATTTTTTTTTTCATGTCATAGCTATAGTAGCATAATAGGTCTTTTTCATCTTGTATAGGATCATCAATATATTGATTATGGCTTTGGTTCTCTTTAATTTTTTAGTCCTCAGTTTGTCTAATCGTCATCTTAAGATTCTCTTTTCCAAAGAGCCCTCTTACTTGAAATGTTAGAATGATTTGGAGAAGATGAGGGATTGGAAAAGTGGGAACTAATACAAAAGCTAGGCAGAAATATTTTAAAAGAATCATGAAGAGCTTATGTACAGTAAATCTCATGTGATGAGTCAAGATTGTACGTCCAAATAGGATCAGATCGATACGCTTAGAACCAAATATCCACGAAATAATATCTACATAAACTACCCAAGTAACCATAGAACTAAATATGTGTGTTTGTTATGGGATCAAGAGAAACTTCCAAAGGAATGTATCCCTTTGGTTAATTACATCTTGGAGGATGCCCAAGAATATTCTTGATTAAATTAAGGAGTCATGCTTACATTCAAGTGATGACTTGTGAGAAGGTGTCATAAAGAAAGGTTATCTCATAGAAGCATCTCGATGCTTTTAAAGCTCTCACTAAGCTACAGAGCAGAGAGTGAGATCTAGGTGAACGGGGCCTAAGAAATAATTAGGTTGTCCCAAAGGGTCTGCGATATGCTTTCAGGCCTAACCAGATCATACGGGTATAGGGTGAATCACCGTAACCCATCTCAAAGAAGAGGTAAGAAAATCCTAATCGGGTAAAGATAGCTAGGTCAGGATACCATGGATCTTTCATCCTAAGCTATTGAGATCCCAAGTTTACCTGTTCATGAATGTTGTCGACCCAACCCGACTAAAGACCCCCTTGTCAGTAATCCATGAATTGGGTCATCTAAGGGGACCTCAGTAGCCCTAAGGTCAAGAGAAGGAAACTAAGTCATATGACTCTGACCTGACCCACAATTACGTAGATTTTTAAGCTCTGAAAGACAGTCAGAAACTTCCAATTTATGTTTAAGCGGTTAGTATGCAAAATAATATTTTATAAAATTTAGAAGTAATATAGGGGTTTTACGCAAGTATAAGTATCGTTTCAAGTAATATAGAATTTTCTTTTAAGACCCCAAGTATCGATCCCATAAAAGCAAGGTAAGAAATACCTTAAACTAATTCTAGGTTACTATTATCAGGCCTTGGTTTGGAATATCAATTAAAGTGGTTTTTTAATAACTTTTCCCAAATAAAAATATTAAATCTAAAGATAAATTTTCTAGATATAAAGATAATTTTTCTAGATAAATTGTTTTGGAGAATTTTGAGATTTTGAAGACTATCCTTCTCATGCAATGACCTAAATAATGTGAAGGAATGAAATGCTTAAAATATAACATTATCAGTGATAAATAGGAGCATACCTTATTCCTTACTCCCTCCTGGTGCTTGCAAAGAACATTGGCTAACATAAGACTGACTCCTTAACATCTCGATTCCACATCAGTGTTATATAGCCTCTCACCTTTAGATGCCTCTAACCTATGCCACCATGATAGAAAAACCCCAGCATCAGGGAAATAAACCTTAAGCCAAATTGATAAGATTCTAGCATGTCACTCTAGATCTAACTAATTCTACGTCCGTCAAAACTTATCTCTCTATTTATTTGCACTCCCCCTTAGGTGATTTCAATGGCTTTGACTAGTATGAAGTGTGGTATGCACTAGTTAGGTGAAATCATAGCCCACCCAGGTCATTATGTTTCTTAACAGATTTTAACCTCACAGGTGATCAATTTGCAAAGTAAATTAAGAGCCAGTGAAAATACCATCGCATTAATAAAATAAGAGAATTTCTGAGCAAATTTAAATTTCTAAACATGCATCTATTTCATTGCAGAAGAAAACTAAAATGAAGATAATGGCTAAGGCAGTAAAATGATTAATAGAATTAAGTAATAAATTATGTGCCAACAAGGAACATATGTCTACCTACTCTCTTTTGAGTTTATAGTTATGTTTAGTATTCTATTAGTTTTATGCAACTATATGTCACCTAGAAGCATCTAATAGAAACAAATCCTTAAATTATATTTTCTTAAAAGTTGCATTGCCGTCTAAACTATTTTACTAGCCAACCGGTCAATGTGAGTGCACTCAAGTTGAGAGATCACCGCTCTCCCGAGTTTTAGTTTCACTCACAAAAAATTTTAACATAACTTATTACCACATAAGTTATGTCAATGAAGCAAAAAAGATATTACTCATCACATGAAAATAAAAATAATTCTAACATAAAACTAATTTTCCTGCACATGTCACTACTTCATATTAAAAGAAAAAAGTAAAGAAAATTACTTACAAAGCATGGATAAAACACAATAAGAAACCTCGTTTAAATAAAAAAAAATCCACTAGAAAGTGTTTACAATAATTACAAGAAAATGAGGAACACAATATTTAGTTTTTCTCCTCTGAAATAAAGAGTAAAAATCTTTCTAACAAAGTCTCCTACCAATCCATGCGATGCTCATACTTTCTTACACATATCTCTCAAAATCCCTCACCAATCTCTCCAGAAAATGAAGAAATCTACATCTCTATAAACTCACGCCAAACTACTCCTAAATCACTTTCTAATTTCTTCTCTAGTCTCCTCTAATTACTTCCTAACTACTTCTAATAAGAGGCGTCAGCCCCCCTATTTAAAAAGAAATAAAAACCCCTCCTTTCTTAAAGAGACACATCTTTTCATCAAAGAGACACATCCTTTCATTCAAAGAGACACTTCTCTTCATCCAATAGACTTTTTAAGTGTCTAGATTCATTGAATCACTTCATGGGGTGTGCAAGTTGTCCAAAAGCTTTCAAAACATTCCGAAATGGCCCAGAATTGGCCAAAAGTCGTTCAATAACTGTCCTGGATGCTATAGTGCCAGTTTGGGATGTCATAGTGCCTGTGGCTGGCGCTAGGGCGCCATTATGGGTGCAATAGTTCCATGTTGCACGCAGCTCTACCGTTTCACCCCATTTCACCAAGTTTCACTCAGTTTCAGCTCCGTTTTGCCCCCATTTCAGCTATGTTGCACTCCATATTGTTATACCTACAAGATAGATATGAAAATAACCTTTTTTTAAAGTGTAATTTCATTAAAAAACATGGAATAAATATGAAGGAGCTTAAGCACGGTAAGTCATATCGAAATGTGTCAGATCATAATTTTCTTCTTTGCTCAATTTAAAGACAAAAATATGCAAAATACCTTCCTTTAAAGTGTAATATCATTAAAAATGTACATAAAATGAGCATGAAATGTACACTAAAAATTGTACACTAAAAATAGTTAATTTTTAGGTGGATCAATTCCCTCAAACTTAAACTTTACTTATCCTTAAGTAACATGTTGACCTCACTTTTTGTTAAGGTCTTGTTTTTCCTCTTTAATAGCCTAGGGTTAAGCCATAAGACTTTCTTGTTGACTATTCCTAGAGGACTAGAAAGGAACCCTTACCATTAGAAATTCTAAATTATTTTTTGCTCAACTTGAATTTCTACATGTTGGTACTTGCCTCTAGCACTTAGTAGGTGAGGTCAGTATGGAGGAGCTCAAGAGGAGTTTCCCATAGGATGGTCAAGCCTTAGGACTAACCCTGGGTGGTCTGGTTTTGATTAGGCTAGCTTGCACACACTACACTTTTTTACACACCCTAAACCCTAGGATCCCCTTGATCTGGTCTCTTGACTCCTTTTGGAAAGCCCATATGGATGGATCCAAACCCCTAGCCCTTGGCTAAGAAGGTTAGGACCAACATATTGAGCATCCAAATTGAATCCTCATATAGCTTTTATTGATTTGGCATGGCTTCATGGCTTACTTGCCCATTCTAGCCCAAAATCACCAAATTACCAAAATACTCCTACAACCCTAATTTTTGCAAAAAATTGTCAAAATTCCTACAATTGTCCAAAATACCCAAATATGCCCAAAAGTCATCTCAAATCACTCACCACTACCTAAGTTGACCAAAATTCACCAAAATCACCAAATTCCCAAAATACCCCCAAAATTGTCAAAAATTACTAAAAAGCCCCTCATGAACCAAAAATTCCTAAATATTCCCAATTTCAATTGATCCAATTTGACCAAAAGCCCCAAATTGCCCTTATAGGTCAAATTTTCCCAAATTAGCCCCAATCTTAACCCAATTAACCCCAACCTTGCCCAAATTCAATTCCAAACCAAAATTCAACATTCCTAATACCAATTGAAGCCAAATACAAGCCCAATTTGAACCAATTGCAAGATCAATTTCACCTAAATCAAAAATCCCCAATTTTGACCTTATGTCTAAATCCACCAATTAGCATTCCAATTCAATTCAAAATCACTTGAAGTCCTTCCCAAGTTCTTCATGACATATCCTCATACCAAATTAAACATTGGGTTGGTCCAATTCAACCCATACTCAAGCCCATCACACCATTTCCAAAAGCCCATCAAAATTAAAGCACAACTTTAATTCCTTGAAATCAGAAAGCCCACATGAGAATTTTTCTCTTCATCATCCACTTCATTAAAATCATTCCCTAAGTTTTAAATTCATGATCAAATAATTCCATATTAGGCCTTATGAAAAACACCACCAAAATATCCTATAAAATCCAAAATCCTTTCACATGCAAATCACCAAGCCAAAAAGAAGCCATGAAGCTATTCCTAAACCATAGGTGAGCCATGTATGCTTTGCCACCCACCAAGCTATTAATGGCAAAAGGAAAAGCCACTTTCAAATATCCTTAAAAAATGTTTTAACCCTTTTAATGACACACTTAAACCTATGCTTAACCCAAATCTTTTGGATGGTGACCTCTTCACACCATTTCAGCTGGCTCACCTGGCCTTGCCCAGCCCTGGGGAGTCACCCAAGCTATTTCCATAAGGCTAAACCCAAGCTTGACCTAACCTAGCCGAAAACCCCTTCCATTTCATATAATAGCCTTTACACATGTCAACCCAAATTGACTGCACCATGACTTAACCCTGACCTTCTTGAGTCAAATGGTGACCCCTCGCTGGCCGACCAACCACCTTGGTTACCGGAAAACTCAAATCAAAGAACTAAACCTAGGGCAAAACCCAAAATTAAACCCAACCAAGCTGGCTCATTTCAATTGGATTGTTGCCCTTTTCTCCTCTCTACCTAAGAAACTCATGGCACCCACTGGCCAACCATGGTAGTCTCTCCTTCCCCCTCTATTTAAATTCACCCTCCATGACCAAGGGAGGAGAGCTTGAAATTCCTTGGGGAGACTCTGCCAAATTATTCAAAGAGCTTCTTCAAGACCTCTTGAGCTCAGTCCAACCATCCTCAAGCCCTCAAACACATTGCTTGAGCTCAATTTTGAAGCTCAAAATCAAGCCCAAAACAGAACATCTCTCTAGAATCCACCAAAATCAAATTCCTTGCACCCACACAATCTCCTGAGTGAGAGAAGAAGATCACCCATAAAAGCCCCATCACCTAACCATCCTAAGGTAGACTTTGATCAACACCCTAAATCAGCCTTGGTCGAAATCATACCTAAGAAATTCACCACGGCCTAAGGCTTCATCTAGAAGCTCTTATGATTAAACTCAAGCTTTTGGAAGCACCTAATTGAGGCCACATATCTTGGGCAAAGGTATTGAACTCTCCTCTTAAACCAAGCTTATTTTAATTCTCCATGCTCATAGGCTTGATTTAAGACTTGATTAACCGTATGGATATGTTCTCCTAGTCAAGACGAGTCGATAGGAAGAAACCTCACTTGATTTTGTTGAGTATTGAGCGAGATATTAAGGCTAGAAGTTGGATGGCTCACGGGTTTGGATCATCGGGGGCGATGACGGAGGACCGTCCGATCACGCATGTATTGGATGGGCAGATGAGATCAAGCCAGATGGAGGAGTGGAAGGACAAGGTGGGCCAAGTCAGCGCTAAGGTGTTGGCGGCGCCGAACCAGAAGTCGCCACGTGGAAAGTTCGGAGACGCCAAGGATTGCATGGTGGAGCGGTGGATAAATAGAAAAATAAGGATTTTTTATTTATTTAAATGACCATAACATCAAAATTCTATATCTTTGTGTAGAAAAATTATAAAAATAAAATAAAAATACCCTCTTGCTCAGTGAACAGAGGAGAATAATGTGAAAATAGTTTAATGTTTTTTTGATGTATGTGAAATTTTAATTAATTAAATAGTGTATTTCTTATTTGAATTCTCCATTTACATGAACATTTCACCATGACTTGATTTTTGGGGCTTTAGCTTATCTGTCATGAGGAATCTTCCCTGATTTTTCTAAGGTAAAGGGAGATCTCTAAGCAGAGATCTCTATTTTTCAAGATGAGGGTCACTGTTTTAGTATAATAATTATAGTTATTAAAATATTAATAAGAAAATATAAATTTTTTTTAAGTAGGTTCACTGTGGTCAGAGGACCCTAGGAAAATTATACTCTATTTAACTCATTAAGAATAAACCTAATTATCACCAACCCCTAAACATAAGAAAATTATAAATTGGATTATTTATAAATTTAAATAGAATAAAAATCATTCTCCACTATGATGTAATATCAGAGGAGCTCCCCATAAAAATTTCAAGTCAATTGGAGTTCATTTGACCACTAAAATGAATTAATCAAGTGAAATTGCATTTTTGGCACTATAATAATTATAATGATTAAAATATAATTCAAAAATCACAAAAGTGGTTTTGGGAGATTTTTATTACCAGAGTAACCTAAGAAAAATAAAAGCAAAATTAAAATAAATATTTTATTTTTTAGTTATTTTTAAGTATTTAAATAATTAAGAATTAATTAAAAATCCTAAAAATTGCAAAATTGAAAAAACACACTTAAATGTCAAATTTGGCTTCTTGATCACTTGGAACCAATTAAAATAATTTTCCTAATTTTCTAATTCAAGATATTAATTTTTAAAGGCTAAAAATGAATTTTCTTTAATTTTCACTAAAAATAATTCCAATAATTAAAATATAAACGAAAAAATATGAAATTTATTTATTTGGGTTCCCTGGACTCAGAGAGATCTAATAAAAATATTAAATTTAATTTTCCACTTAAATAATATTTTACATTTAATTAGTATTCAAAATAAACAAATAATTATAATAATTAAATTAACTTCTAAAAATCCCAAAAATTGGTCAAAGTGGTTCTCTGTCTTCGGTGAACCTCCAGTAATTTTCTTAAGGACAGAGGTTTTGTTTGGTTGAGTTTTTAGATTTTCATTGAAAATCCCTATTGTTTGCATTAAAAATAATTATAAAAATTAAATAAATTTAGAGGAATCACATTTTTTCCTCTGATGTTTTATTTAATCCATGAGTGGGGTAACATAAAAATTTTTAAGTTATTTGAGTTTGATTTAATTAATTAAGGGGTGTTAAGGCCTTAGGGGCAAAAGGGTAATTTTGGAATTTATGCCTTAATTAATATTTAGGCTTAACCAAAGGGCTAAATGGGTGATAAATGATCATAATTGGCATGTCTTGATGATTGAAATATGAAACGGAATAAATGGTAGCAACTAATCTCACTTGGGTCTCATTAAAGTTAAATTTGTAATTTCTTAAATTAATGAAATTTGGAAGAATAATTAAATGAGAAGATACTGAGGCGAGGGGTTTGAATTTGGAAGATCATAACCCGCTAATTTAAAACCCCAACTAATGGTTCTAAAATGACTTATGATTCATGATAAGAACTAAAAGTATAAATATTTAAACTTTAGTTAAAATTATGAATTTACCCATTAAGTTTTAAGGGAGTAGTGAACTAGGCTTAATCAAAATTTTGTCTAATAAGGTTTAGAAAATAAACTATGATTAATTTGAAACTTTTTAAAACACTACAAGCCCATCTTTAAAAATCAGAGTGCTATGTTTCTTAATTAAACCAAATTTACCCGTATAATTTGTAAGTGAAACATCAAATATTTACCACACATAAAGGGATAATCAAAAAATTAGAGTTCACTGAGCATAAGGGCATGAATTGGATGAATCACATAGCAAACATAATAAGACCAAAATGAACTCGAGACGATTTAAGTGACTACGACATGTCTAGGGTATTACCAAGGACCTTTTCATAATCCTTTGGAAATCTCGGAGGACATATGGACATATTAAGATTTGCTTAATGGAATCTTACTTGCAAATGAAAAAATTGAACCCACCAAGAAATGACATAGAATCTGGTAGACATACCTCATACATGTATTTTCTGTTTTTCCTACCAGCATATTTTAACTCCTTCAAAATTATGTCTTGCAGGTACTTACCTTTCAGGTGGAGGAATGGGAAGAGTTAACATGTATGATTTTAAGTTATTGCATTGCAATTTAGTTTATTTTACACATCTTGTTTCCTGCCTATAAACTTACATGTTAAATAACAAAGTCACTCTGCATGTCAAAACTGAATTTTTTAGGATAGCCATAAAACTGAAATCAAAACAAAATTAAGAAATCAAAAATCCCCCGCCACAACAGTCAAAATATAAGACAACTTAAAATTTAATCACAAATAAAACAAAACAAAAAATGCAACTAAATTAGAACATCTATATCGGATGATCGAGAATCCCTCGGAGGAGGTAACCTACGGTTGGTAACGAAATTTCCCATGGTCTAAATGAAAGTATGGAACTCATTGAGTTGAGTTTAGTAAATTCATTTGGACTAAATGAATCCGAAAGAAAATAGTGATGCCGGAACGAGGGAACTGTAAGATCCTAACCGGTGTCGCTCTAATCAACTTTAACAGCCCCCATAATATTTAAATAAACATAACCTTAGGGAACATTTGATTTGACATCAGGACTTGACATAATTGAAAACTTAAATTTGCTACGATGAGGAGCTTGGAGCTAGCATCGTAGGCAGCATAATCATCTTCAATAGCAAAACATGTCTACACCAGCTAAATCATTCCTTAGAATTAAACAACGTGACATAGGACTTCAAGGTTGTTTGCTTATGTAACATAAATCCTTAATTTATCTCTAGGCCTTATATAACTTTGTTGTACAATCTAAGCCTTAACTTGCTTCAGGGTTCTGATATTGTCGTTTGTTGCGACCTAAATCCTCGCATCTTCCAGACTATTTGTGTGATCGTTTCACATGAATGTAAGCCCTAATTCATAAAATTAGTAGGATGAAACATTTAAATAATTCCTCCTTGTAATTGAAGCCAAATAATAGGTTAGCTTGGGAAGTCACCGAGGTTCTCCTCAGGATCTATGACATCCCATAGTTTTTTCTTTCTTTGAATTCCAAAATAAAGTGTTCCAAATTTGAGTAATTCCCCTTTCACACCTCTTTGTCCTATCTCTTTGAAAAGCCCTATCCTTTGAAATTCTCGAAGACAATATCCCATAATTTTTATCGAGAGTTTTTTTAGGTGATTTTTGTAATCTAATATGTAATTAACAATTGGGGCTTGCTATTATAGGAAACTTTTCCGAACCCATTTTAATATAAACCTATTTAATTCTTTGTATTGAATAGGGGAAGTTGCCGGTGAATATAAAAATTGGTTTCGCAGACTTAAACGGATGTCATAAATTCTTTAATTTATTTAATCGAGTCTTACTAACAAGTAGTGTGTCTACCCTTCGGGATAGATGTATTTCTTGCGGTGTTAGGCTCGTTTATTTAAACTACTAAGGATATTAGATCAGTTCGGTCTTGTATTTTCAAAATTTAAAATACTAATTTTCCCAAATTATATATATTTATAAATTAAATACAACCTCCAATTTTTTAGTGTCGACATAACACTATAACTTTAAAGACCCAATTTGTTGATTTGAGATAGTGGATTTCAGTAGAGTTTCCTATAATTTATTCTAAAAAATGTTATAGTGTAGCTTAGGAGAAATTATAGTAAATAAACCCAAGACTAAGGTGTAAGAATATCTTATATTCAACTTAGGAATCCTGATTTTCTATTTGCTTCAAAAGTTATTGAATTTGTCAAACTAAAAATTCAAAGAAAGTATTAAAATAGAATTTAAGCACCTTATCTTTACTAATTTAACCATTACTTTATTGTAATAAGAATAAGCTTAGGATTGTTTTTAAGTCTTTTCATTTAAAAAAATTCAAGTGAAACCAATTTTTGATTAGGCTTCTCCTTAAGCTTCTCCTCACATATTTTATATTTCTTAACTTTCTTTTTCTTATTTTTTTTTCTTTTCTTTCAGAATCTTTTTAATCCCTAATCTTTTTTTTTTCTTTTTGTTCTTATGTGAGGATTGCTATATATGGAAAGACCTTTAATAATTTTGACTTTCATTATCCTCTTTCTAAATTTTAAAACTCAAAACTTTTTCTTATTTTTTTAAATGTAAGTATTAGTTTGAAAAAGGTTTCAATAAAAGCTCAATTCTTATTAAGTATAAATCTAAGAATCTTAGCTTTTCAAATATTCAACTCCTTTCTATCATAAATAGAAAAATCATTTTCCTAATGTTTCCTACAAAATAACTTAACTCTAGAACAGTTTCATCACATAGGATCCAAACGAAGTTATTTATCTAACATTCCTAAAATCAAAGTTATAGTAACCTAAAGATAACACCACACACCACAAGTAATTTTAAAAAAGTGATATCAAAATAAATATAGGTTACCAAGGACAAATAAAGTTAAGTTTGAAAGAATTTTCTTCTTCCCCCTAAACTTGAATTTCAAAACAATTTGCAATCAATTCCATAAAATGTAGCAAAAAAAAAGTAAAAGCTAAATCTACCAGCTACACATCCTATTCAATTCATATACATGTAAAATCATAATAGAATAACAACATGAGAAAGTAAATTTAGCCTAAAACATGCTTGCAATATTATTAAACTAAAAAGGATGTATACTAATTTTGAAATTTATTTGTCTTCCTACCTTAAAACTTAATTTTTAACATGTATAACATTCAATACAGAAAATATAAGTAGGAAGAAAAATAGTTCAGAAATTCTATCTACCATAATATCTACCATAAATTCTATCTACCATAAATGTCTATCAAAAACATCTACAAGTATTCATCAGGATAGAACAATATGTGATAGAAAGTAAATCTAAACTAAACATGTTAGAATAAAATTGAACTAAGGAAAGATCTAACAAGCAGGAGAGGTATCGACGTAAGAATATATATATTTATGTGATCTTCAAATCTTTATATTGTTATAACAAAAACGCAAACACACATGATAAATGAGGTTAATTCTTCCTTTAACTCATCTCATCTCACTACATTACTTCCAATTTATAACAGAAACAATACACTATTATATTGGGTACTTGTAAATGATTTTATAAAGTCCAATCCCATGGACACAATTATTCCATAAACATTGGCTCACGAGCACCAATCTTAGGCGTCACCATATCCCATTAATTAAGCACCACTAACAGTTATAAGAATTATGTAAGATCATCCACATGTTGCTCATAAAATAGGTTCGTGACTCCTATCAAATAAAAACAAGGTTAGAGAAAGGAAGTAAAAAAATTGAGATGGATTTGTCCATGTTGAAATTCAAGATGTCTCTTGTAGAACTCAAATCCGGTTGAGACCTAAGTCATAGTGGACTCGTCAATCCAACAACTACAAGAAAAAATATACAAGTCTAGTCATACGAAGTTAAGGAATCACCACTCTCATGACACAGAAAGATCAAATCAAACCACAAACAATCCAAACATCCACCAATATCAATCAAACCAATCAATCCACAATGACACATATAGATCAAATCAGTTCACCAACAAAATAAACATCTACCAATATCAATCAAACTGATCAATCCACACTAATACAAACATATCAAACCTTGAACACTTACATCTCACAAACACACTGACAATAAATAACTATTGGTTGCCTCCCACGAAGCGCTAGGTTTAACGTCGCCAACCCGACAAAGGGTTCCTCCTAGATCAAAATTCCATTCAAGTAATCCTTGATCAATTGATCAATCTTTTTTAAATCTAGGGATTCCTACAAAATTCTCAAATTTTAATTTTTCTTTCAGCTCTTCGTTTTCAAATTGATTCATATAATTATTCCTCATGTTTCTTTCTAGATCCAATATTCTTCTGGTGATTTTCTCAATTTGCATATTAATATCATCCTTGAAATTTATAAGAATGGATCTCTATAAGATAGTTCAAGATCTCCCACATTTTTTATCAGATTCTGTTTAGATAATTCAGATTCTGGATCAAATTCTACTAAACTACTCTTCTGTCTCAAGTGATCTTCTAAGTCTTCCCCTTGGGATACTACTATAGGATATATCATTGGCTCAATTACCTCGTTAATAAAGCTAGATATTATATGATCCTTAAACTTCCTTTTTCCGTCAAGAACCTCCTTCTTAAACTTAACATAACTTGTCATTTGTTTTAATGCCTCGACAAATGGAATAGTTATAGTTAATTTTCTAAATTATTTTATAAATCTTTATTGGATCTTTATAAGCTACTTCATGATCTCTCAAATTTTGGATCAGATTTTGAATCAAATTTTTCTAGGTTACTCTTGTCTTTAATAGGTTTTTCTAATTCTTTAGGAATTTCTTCCAATGGTCTTTCAATCTCTTTTTCCTCTTTTCTCAACTTAACATTTTTTCAACCATATCCTCCAGTTATCTTTCACCTCTTAATTAGGTAGCTATATCTTGCCCATCATTTTTCTCCTCAAGGTTTACCTCAGGGTCACTAAGTAAAATCTCTTGGGGGTAACTGTTAATTGAATTAATAATCTACGACAGTTGATTTTCTATATTTCTTATTGCGACCTCTTGATTTTCAAAGTGACTCTTCATTTGAATCACAGCCTCTTCTAATAGTACTTTTTTCTCCTCATCTTGTGGGTTAGAGTTAAATCCATGAGGAAAATGAAGTTCATTGTTATAATAGCCATGATTATTCCAACTACATGTTAGATTAAATTGATTATTTGCACAAAATTGGTCTTCTCCTCCAAAATTATTATTCCAGTTAAAATTCAAATGATTTTCCCAGGTTGAGTTATAATAATCAGAATCAGAATTATGTATCCCATGGTCAGTTTCAATCCATTGTCCAAATGAACTTTCCTCAATAATTGGGGGTCCTTGATTAACATTATAATCTAAATCTGAATATTCATTATATTGTTAATCTGTCATTTTTACCATAAATTCATGGAGTCTATTCTGATTCATAATCTTCCTAACAGTTCTCTCTCGATCTAAGTCATATGGTTCAAGGTCTGCAGTACATGAACGATGCATATAAATCTAAAGGCTTAACTAATAGGACATATATCAAAATTATTTTTCGTATTTTAGAATTTTCATTAAAATAAACACACAATAATTAAACACACTATATAATAATAGTATGATTTCCAAATCTAAGTCTTGTAGGTTTAACTAAGATTGTCCTAAAGTTTTTACCAAAGCTTCCCCGATAACGACGCCAAAAACTTGACCCGACCCACAATTCCGTGGATTTTTAAGCTCTGAATGATGGCAAAAAACTTGACTTAATTTATATTTAAGTGGTTAGTGTGCAAAATAATATTTTATAAAATTTAGAATTTGATTTATATTTCACACATTATGGGTTCTACACAAGTATACGTATAGTTTCAAGAAATATAGAGTTTTCTTTTAAGACCCCAAGTATCGTGTTGGCACAATTTTAGTTATAGAGTTGCCCGTTGGAAGCTATCGGTCGCCGAAATCAGTACCTCGTCGCTCGCTTCGGAAATGTATTTGATTTACATATATATTTATGTTTTAAAAAATATGAAATCAATCTAATCCCATATCTTTCATAGTTCAGATGAAAGAGCACTATACTTCAAGCCATGTATCTATTCCAAAATATAAACACATGACTTGAGGGTGAGGCTCGATCAAATAAACAAAGAAATATATGACATATGTTTGGTTTGCAAAAATCATTTTATTTATAAGCTGACAAGTTCCCCTATTTAATATGAAGAATTAAATAGGGTTTATATTAAGCTGGGTTTGGAAAAAGCTTCATATAAGAGCAAGCCTTTATAGTAATTACATCTTAAATAACCGAAGTCACCTAAGAAAAATCTCAATAACATCATGAAATATTATCTTCAAAGAGTTCAAGGGATTAAGACTTTTCAATGAGATTGGACAAAGAGGTGTGAAAGGGGAATGGCTCAAATTTGGAACATTTATTGTAGAATCCAAAGGAGGAAGAACTAGGGGATGTCATAGACTCAAAGGAGAACTTCGGTGACTTCCTAAAATATCCTCTAGTTTGGCTTCAATTTAAAAGAGAAATTTTTAAATGTTTCATCCTGTCAATTTTATTAATTAGGGCTTACACTCACGTGAAACGATCACACAAATAACCTGAAAGATGTGAGGATATAGGTCACAACGAACGACAACCTCAGAATCCTAAGACGAGTTAGAGCTTAAATTGTACCGTAGAGCTATACAAAAGCCTAAAGAAAATTTGAGGATTTATGTTGCATAAGAAAATCACCTCGAAGTCCTATGACTTGGTTATTTAATTCTAAAGGAGTGGTTTAGCTGATGTAGACATATTCTACTATTGAAAATGGTCGTGCTGCCCACAATGCTAGCTTCAAGCTCCTCATCATTGAGAGTTTAGGTTTTCTAATGTGTCAAGTTATGATGTCAAATCAGATGTCCCTAAGATGTCCCTAAGGTTATGGAAGGTTATGGTCATTTAAATATTATTGGGCATATTAAAGTTGATTAGAGCGACACCAGTTAGGATCATACGGTTTCCACATTCCACACCACTATTTTCTTTTGGATTCACTTAGTCCAAATGAATTTACTAAAATCAATTTAATGAGTTCCATACTTTCATTTTGACCGTGGGAAATCTTGTTAGCAACCGTAGATTACCTCCTCCGAGGGATTCTCGATCATCCGATAAAGACGTTTTAATTTAGTTGCAATTTTGGTTTAGTGTTTTGTGATGTTTGTGATTAAATTTTGAGTTGTCATATATTTTAAATGTTCTGTCAATAAATTTTATCTTGATTGATTTTTAGTTTTGGTTTTGGTTTTAAGACTATCCTAGTAGTTTTGATTTTCATGCAGTGTGACATTGTTGTTTAACATGCAAGCTCGAGACAAGAAGTACAAAAAGGTAAATGCAATAATTTAAAAGCGTACCTATCGATTCTTCTCATTCCTCCACCTGAAAGGTTAGTATTTTCAAAGCATGTATATAATTTTGTAGGGAATTTAAATTGTAGGAGTAGACAAAGGTTTAGCTGCCTAACCCAACGTTATGACTTTATTGAATCTTAGAAGATCCAAGTGATTGATTTTAGAACAAAAATATGGCAAGTCCAATTTGCCCTTCAGAATGTCCAATAGATTTCAAAATGCTCGAGGAATGACCCTGGACCATTTTGAAGATTTCTTGAAATATTCCGAATTCATTTTGAACTTATCATATTGTTCCATTAATCACCCGAGATTGAAGTGTGACTATCCCATTGCTCAATGAAACTTGACAATTTAATTATCCAGAGGATAGGATACCTAGTTAATCAATTGATGTTCCGTTTAAAGGTTATCTGAGTGGGTGCTCCTAAGGCAAGTTTAATTCATTTAAGATTGTGATGTCCGGTCAGGCTTGTAGTGTTTAAACATGTTAATTTGCAATCATGTTATCTTCTAAATATGATTAATTGAGTGTAGACATCGACCCTATGTCACTATTAATCCGTTAATAATCATGATAGGTGGAATGGTGATTATCAAAATTTTTATTTAAGTGATATGCATTCTTATTGAAAGATCACATCATCCTCAACTTTGTGCTTAAGAAAAGCAAATTATCATATTTTCTATCTTAATACCATCACTTAAGATTCATTTGATCTTAATTAACTTCCAAGTCATGAAGATTAGGAGAATTATGGTCTTGTTGATGTTGTGCAAAGGTGGTGAATGAGTTTCTACCTTTTAGTCCCATGGTATTTCAATCATCCAAACATGTTCATTAAGATAAAAAAATTCCCATTTTTTCCCTTGGCTAATTTTAAATTTTGATTATTTTGCCCTTGGGGTACTTTATCTCATAAGTCATTAAACACAACTCAAATGATTTAAGCATTCAAAGTGGTATATCCATGAGTTAATTGAAACATCGTAGAAGGATAACGTGGTTCTTTAATTTAATTTCAATAATTATTTAAATTTAGGAATTAAGGTTTTCAAAGTTGATTTATTTAACTATCCAAAATATTTTTTTTTATTTATGAGAAAATTATTAGAGACTCCCTTAGGTCAGAGAAGCACTTATGCAAAATTTCATGATTTTTTGAATTAAATTTTCATTATTATTATTTAATTTTGGATTAATTTCAATGATTTAATTAAATAGAAAATAGTGTTTTAATTATAAAAATTATTTTTATATTTGTATTAGACTTCTCTAAGTTCATAAAACTCATGGAATCAATTTTTTGTATTTTTATGATTTTTAATTTATTTATTATAATTATTTTAACAAGAAAATAGAGGAAATTCATTTTTAAGCTTTTCAAATTTATTTTTAAGTTAGAAAATTAGGAAAAATGTCCTGATGAATTCTAAGTGACCAGGTAAAATTTGTACACATTTTGTACCATCCTTTATATTTTTGAAAATTTTAATTATTTTAATTATTTTTAATTCAAAATACACTTTAAATATGACATATTTTCACAAAAAATTGATTTCATTTTTATTAAATGCCCCTAATCACAAGGAATTCAAAAAACTATTTTTCGTTATTTTTCTAAGCTTATTTAGATTATTATTATTATTTTTGTACAAAAATACAAAGTTTCTTTAAAAATCAATTTTAGTACTTAAAGTGAGCCCAATAAAAGCCAAATATTTTTGAAATTTTTACAGTAAGTAAATATGATTTTTATGCACAACGTGAAATTAATTTTGTCAATTTTTTATAAGTATATAATTTACATAAATTAACACAAAATATATACACTTAAGTAAATATAGAAATTTACGAATATATTCAAGCCAACATGATATTTTTTCTAAGCTTCTCTAACCATAGAAAACCTACTAAAATAATTCCCACAATTTTCGAAGTGATCTTTTAATTTATATAATTAAAATAGCCAAATATGCCACCTTAGCTTGAAAGTTAAGGTTATAAGCATAGAGATGTCCTCTGACCTTGGAAAAATCAGGGGACATAGTCTCTATCATGAGGAACAAACCCTCAAAATTCAAGCCACGGTGAGCAATGTTTGATCATAATGAATTAAAATACTCTAAAGGGTATTTAATTCAATAAAAAAATCAAGGAATAAGAAAATAATTTTTACTTTTAGTCCACATTATTCTCCTCTGTTCATTGAGCAAGAGGGTTTTTTTCTTTTATTTTATGATTTTTCTAGAGAAAGATATAAATTTTTGAAATTCAGGTATCAAAATAAATTCAGAAAATCCATATTTTTCTACTTATCCTACGTAATGCCAACTCAACCTACAGTGGCTCTGAACTCACACGCAGCGCCACCAAGAGTCTGTCTGGCTCGATCTCCTCCGTCCATTGGATACACGCGTGATTGGACGACTCTTCGTTTCGTCCCTAAGTGATCTAACATGTAAGCCCTTCACACTGAAACCTTAAGATCTCTACCTAGACTCAACCAAATCACATGGGGTTTATTTCTAGACCTCCATCTACTCAAGATGAACACATCTATACTGTTAATCAAGTATGAAATCAATCCATTACAAATGGAGATTCAAAAGGCGGTCAAACTAGGGTTAAAGCTCAATACCATTGTCTGAGAGGAGAGGCCTCAATCAGATGGTTGTGGTAGCTTTGATTGGATCCAACAAACATCCGGATGAAGTCTCAAGCCCTGGTGAATTGTCTAGGTATGATTTAGATCAAAGTGGATTACAGGTGTTGGTCTAAATCTAGGTTAAAGGCTGTTTGGGAGAGGGATTTTGTGGGGAATCAACTCCTTTCACTGTGGAGATGGTGTGTGCACAATTACTTGGAGTTTTGTTCACTGTGGAGCTGTGGAGGAATGTGTCCTAGTTTCGGCCTGATTTGAGCTCAAAATTGAACTCACAAAGGGAACTAGAGGGGGAAGATGGTTGGCTTGAGCTTAGGGATGTTTGGAGAGTCTCTAGTGATATTTTTGTAGAGTTTCCCCAAGGATTTGGGACTCTCTCTTTTGTTCATTGAGGGGGCTGATTAAATGGAGGAGCTTGGGCTGGCCAATAGGGCCAATTGATGGGTGCAAAGAGCTGCTTAAGTGGAGGGCTGAGGAGCTTTGAAGAGCAATTAGGATGTTTTGGCATTTTTTGGTAAGTATGGTGGCTGGCCAGAGCAAGGGAGGTTTAGCCCTAATGGTTAGTGATGATGGTGAGGATATTTTAGTTTAGACCCAAAAATGGGATAATATCCCTTAAATTAGGGGATTCTTGGTTCATAGCTCACCAAGCTGCTTTAAGGTGGTTTAGCCTGGTCAATAGAACATGCTTAGTGGTTGTGGAACATCAATTTGGTGACTTTAGCATGGCTAAGTTAGTTTTAGTGAAAATGGCTAGAAGTTGGGTTTGAGTTAGGATAGCCATGACATTGAGATCAATTGATTGGTCAATATTGTGTAGATGATTGTCATGAGGAGTTTAGAAAAGATTTGGAGTGATTTGGAGTTTATTTGGGAGTTCAATTTGGAGGATTTTTGGCATTTAGTCAGTTTGGGGGTGTTGGATTGAACTTGGGCTTAGGCTAGGCTAAGGTTGGGTTATGTCCAAATTCATGGTTCAAAATGGTATAAGGGAATGTCATAAAGTGTTTTCAACAAAAATTGGGTGTCAATTTTGGGGTTAGGGTATTCAATTTAGTGGAATTTGGAGACATAGCCAATTTGGGGAAAATTTGAGGATTTTGAATGTCGGTTGAAATTGAGTGAAATTGAGGCTTGACGAAGGCCAATTGAAGATCCAATTTTGTGTGTAGGATTTTTAGGAAGAATTAAGGATTCAAATTGGAGCAATTGAGTGGATCAATTAGGACATAGAAGGATTGTTAGGGTTCAGGGTTTATGGTTTAGGATTTAGGGTTTGGGGTTTAGTGTTTATGAATTAGGTGAGATTAAGTCATAGGTCAAAATTGGGGTTTTAATTTAGATCAAAATTGAGCTCAAAGCATGGGTTAATTAGGCTTAGATTTTGTTTGTATTGATCATATGAAAGATGAATTTGAATTTAGAATTGAAATTGGGGAGGATTGGGGCCAAATTGATGGGTATGTGAGGTGAATTAGGAGAAATTGGGCCTTTAACGGTAATTTGGGGTCAAAGTAATCAAATCGGTTAATATTGGTTCAATTAAAGGGTCCAAATTGGTTTTGGGGACATTTGAAATGATTTTGAGGGTTTTGGGAAAGTTTGGGCTACCAAGGATATTTTTGTAGTTTTGGCAAATTTGAGGGTATTTTGGTAATTTTTTGGAATTTTGGGGATGTTTTGGACAATTTTGGTAATTTCAAATGGTTTGAAATGATTTTTCAAAAATTTTGGGTATTTTGGGTGAAATTAGGAACTTTGGTAAAATTTGTGGTTTGGAGGTGTTTAGGTATTTTGGGGGCAAAAGACCAAGTTGGATATTTTGATAGAATTAGGGTGCCAATCAACTTACATGAGCTATGGACCAATAAAATCCTCATTTGGGTCCTCTATGTACTAGTCTTAGCTAAACCCTAGCCAAGGGCCAGTGGGTCTAGGGGACCATCTACAAGAGTTTCCTAAAAGATCAAAGAATCAAAGTCAACATATCTGAGTTTTAGGGTTGTGAGTGAAAGTGGGTGCAAGTAAGTGCAAATGAGTGAACTAGCTCTAGACCAACACCCAGAGTCAACCTTAAGGCCAAGCAGTCCTATGAGGACTCCCCTTTAGCTTCCTCTATAGTGATCCCCGCTACTAAGTGCTAGAGGTTAGGATTAGTATATGGAACTTCAAGTTGAGCACATAAGAGTTTAGAGTTTCTAAAGGTGAGGGTTCCTTTTCTAGTTTTCTAGGAATAGTAAACAGGAAAATCCTATGGCTAGACCCTAGGCTACTGAAGAGGAAAAACTAAACCTCAACCAAAAGTGAGGTCAGCATATCAATCCCACAAAGAAGCTAGGTAAGAAATCCCTTATCAGGTCTTAGTTTGGAATATCAATTAAAGTGGTTTTTCTAATATCTTCTCCTAAATGAAAATACTAAATCTAAACATAAATTTTTTAAATATAAAGATAACTTTTCTGGATAAGTTAGTTTGGAGAATTTGAGAATTTAAAGACTAGCCTTCGCTGCAATGACCTAGATAATGTGAAGGAATGAAATGCTTAAAATATAATATTGTCAGTGACAAATAGGAGCATGCCTTATTATTTACTCACTCTCGGTGCTTGCAAAGAATATTGGCTAACTTAAGAATAATTCTTTAACATCTCGATTCCACATCAGTGTTATCTAGCCTCTCACCTCTAGATGTCCCTAGCCTATGACACCATGATGGTCAAATCCCGGCTTCAGGGTGGTAAACCTTAAGCCAAACTGATAAGAATCTAGTCTGTAACTCTAAATCTAACCAATTCTATGCCCATCAAAACTTATCTCCCAATTTATTTTCATTCCCCCTTAAATAATCACAATGGCTCTACCTAGAATGAAGTGTGGTATCCACTAATTGGTGAAATCATAGCCCTCTTGGGTCATTTTGTTTCTCAACGGATTTTAACCTCACAAGTAATCAATTTGCAATGATAATTAAAAGCCGGTGAAAATTCCATCACATTAATAAAATAAGAGAATTCCTAAGAAAATCTAAATTTCTAAACATGCATCTGTTTTATTGCAAAAGAAAATTAAAATGAAGACAATGGCTAAAGCAATATAAGGATTGATAGAATTAAGTAAGAAATTATGTGCCAATAAGGAACATATGTTTACCTATCCTCTTTTGAGTGTATAAGTATTTTTAGTATTCTATTAGTTTTTTGCAACTATCTGTCACCGAGAAACATCTAATAGAAATAGATCATTAAATTATATTTCCTTAAAAGTTGCATTGCCTCCTAAACTATTTTTAGCCAACCAGCCAACCGATCAATGTGAGTGCACTCAAGTTGCGAGATCACCACTATCCCGAGTTTTAGTTTCACATACAAAAAATTTTAGCATAACTTATTGCCACATAAGTTATGTCAATGAAGCAAAGAAGATATTATTCATCACATGAAAATTAAAATAAATCTAATATAAAACTAATATTCCTACACATGCCACTACTTCATATTAAAAGAAAAGAGTAAGGGAAATTACTTATGAAGCATGGATAAAACACAATAGGAAACCTCGTTTAAATCAAAGAAAATCACTTAGAATGTGTTTACAACAATTACAAGGAATGAAGAACACAGTAATTAGTTTTTTCGCTCTGAAAGAAAGAAGAATCTCTCTAATAAAGTCTCTTGCCAATACATGCGCATTTCATACTTCCTTACTCATATCTCTCAAAATCCCTCACTAATCTCTCCAGAAAATAAAGAAATCTACATCTTCATAAACTCACGCCAAACTCCTCCTAAAGCACTTCTTAATTTCTTTTCTAGTCTCCTCTCATTACTTCCTAATTACTTATTATGAGAGGAGCTAGCCCCTCTATTTAAGAAGAAATAAAAAACCTTCCTTTCTCCGAGAGACACATCATTTCATTCCAACAGACACTTGTCTTCATCCAAGAGCTTTTCCAAGTGTCTAGATTCATTGAATCATTCCATGGGGCGTGCAAGTTGTCTAGAAGCTTCCAAAACATCTCAAAATGGCCCAAAATCACCCAAAAATTGTTCAATAACCGTCCTGGGCCCTATAGTGCTAATCTGGGAGCTATGGTGCCATTCTGGGCGCTATAGCGCCAGCCAACGCGCAACTAAACCGTTTCGCTCCGTTTAGGCTCAATTTTTCCCCATTTAAGCTCTGTTGAGCTTCAGATTGGTATGCCTATAAGATAGACATGAAAATAACCTTTATTTAAAGTGTAATTTCATTAAAAATAATGGAATAAATATGAAGGAGATTAAGCATGGAAAGTCATATCGAAATGCGCATTTTGGCTCCAAATTGCACAATTTTTGCTTCATTTTCACCAAAATTATATTTCTTGTACTGGAAAACAAAAATATGCAAAATACATTTCTTTAAAGTGTTATATCATTAAAAATATGCATAAAATGAGCTTGAAATATACACTAAAAATAGGTATATTTTATGTGGATCAGACTCTCTATGGGTAGAATAAGTAGAGGCTAGATTTATACATGTTAAAGTGGCAAGGAAGCTGTTGGAGTAGAGAGAGAAGAGAAGTACGACCATGAAGCAAAGACACTCTCATAAAGAACTTATTCCACGTCTATATCGAGGAAGCCCCTAGCACCCCAAGCACACCAGACAACCACCTAAGTAGAAATTTTATGCTTGGTTAGATGGGAAAAAGCACGAGGACTTCTCTTTGAGACATGCGAGTATAATGCTATAACCTAAAAAGTTCTTATATGGAGGCCATATTTGTATGACTTGAGTTATAGTCATATTATATAAACTATTTTAAATCTGGCCTGAAGGCTATGTAAGAAAGTAAAAACATGTTTTAAAATGTTAAGATGTTTTAAAACTAAATTTTAATGGATAGAAAAAATTATATTTTTGGTCCTTAGAGAGTCTAAATTACATTTTCAATGTGCCCAGATAATCTAAAAGAAAAGAAAGAGGAAATTTCAAGCACAGTGTGCAATGTGAACAATCCAAATATAAAAAATAAAAAGTCAGATGTCGTTGGTTGGCAATATATCCCAGAAAGTGAAAAGGTGGTCAGGCCCCGCATATACACACTTGGTCCTAATAATATACATCAAAGATATTCAGAACAAAGGTACAGAACATGAGTAAATTGCTTCTAATTTTCGTTACGCAGATTTGCGTGTCAGGCATCTCAGAACCCATGCCCGTACCTTAATTCTAATACAGACTCTACCTAGGGTCTCCAAAGAGTACAAGGTAAAAAGTACAAAATAAAGACTTGACCTGCATTAAAATTAGGTTATTATAAAAGCTATCTACATGCAACATAGTCAACTATATTTGATGGGAGGGAGACTAAGCAACACCTGTAGAAATTGTGTTAAATAAAAACGTAATAGTCCCTTTAAGTTGAACATGGTTCCCTGCAATAAAACTGTCCCTAATATACTAGTGTGCATGTATTACACCTAGTAAATACACAAACCTGACACATAATAATGCGTGTCTAGGGAAAAAACTAAGGAGTAATAGCTAGGGCATCAAAAAGACTACATAAGCACCCTAGTCCTAGCCTAACAAATCATCTACTACATGGTGTCCTAGTTACAACATCTGACTGTATGAAAAAGTGTAGGTAAATGGTTGGCATATGGGTAATAAAAATATTATTTTTTTTAAAATAGATCCTAAGGAAGAAAAAAAAAGTCTAAGTGGCACCTATTAGACCCCTTAGAACCTTAGCATAACATATGCATGCTAATCACGATGTAATAGCTGGTATTGCCTACCAAGACATCTTAGCGAACAATACTCGCTAACAAATCGTGACTAGTAGTATTTCACTCGGCTAGCAAGTATAATTTGTCATCGAGACAATTAGGAATTGACATGCAGATGCAAGGTGATTCAATGCATTGTGACTGCTCCGTCGAGGTAGGAGAGATTAAGTGATAACAAATATTCTTCACAAGTATAGGTTGGCATATACCAATGAAACATACACCAACATTGTTGAAGAGAAGATGTAAGACACAAAGCACAAAGGATATTGTGCTTGGCCACCTACGGTATATGACACGATGGGGCGATTACACCTTACCTCAATAGTGACCAAACACACAGGCAATTGAAAGACACACACAATAAAATATATTGTGCAACTAATATCTATCTCCAAACATGATTTAAAAATTGCATAAGAAGAACTTTCAATGAATTCTAAGATAAGTGAAGGGTATCTAATCTTTTGGAGAGCCACAACTTTTAGGAAGTTGTCTTCACCAATATGTTAGAATGAAACTCTAGCTTTTTATTCCTCCTCTTTTACCCAACACTTTACCAATTTTTTACTTACTGATTATTTTAAGAGGAATGCACTCCAAACTCCTTTCTCTTATCTCTTAGCTTGTCACCCATGAGCCCTTTCGTCTTACTTTTGTAAAGCTCTTTTTTGGCTTATCTAATAAAAATCATACTGTTATTAAGTTTTATGGATCGTATTTTATACGAATAAATAAACATATCAAAAAATGTATCCACTATTTTATTTTTATATATGTTAATATTAAATAATCATACTTAACAATTAACATAAGTTGGCAATTTTTGCTAAGATCACCAGCTTCTAATATTTCAAGCAAAATTTTCTCATTTGATATTTAAATCTTATATTTTTATATATTTTAGAAAGATAAAGTAATTATTAATGACTTTTAAATTGATAAATTTGTCCAATTGAATTAGTAAGAAAAATAAAACTATAGAACTCAAAAGAAATAATTATTACTCTGACAATTTTTGATAAATAAACAAACTTTTAATACTTTGATAATTACTTTTTTATTATCCAATATTTATGATTTTATATGTTATGTGATACACCAAAAAAATGTGCAACTTTAAGTATACATTTTATGCTTAAATTTGTTGATATTGTACTTTAAAGAAGCATATTTTCATGTTTTCTTGCAAGTATATTGATTTTAGGAATTTTGAGCAAAAAGAAGAAAAAAATAGGAAATTTAGAGTAAAAATGGAGCTTTTCAGCATCCTGGTGCTAGAGGCTCTAGAACTGGCTCTAGAGGTGCCTTTATGCAAAAAGCTGGCACTAGATACGCCTTTTTATAGAGAAGCGGCTCCATTGGCACCATAATTGTGCCAGAATGCAGAGAACAACGCAGAACTTGAATACATTGGTGTCATAGGCGTCAGAGATGAATAAGGACGGAGTAAAGCGGTTATTGACTATTTTTGAGCAGTTTTTGAAGCTCTAATCAATTCAAACGTCCCATGGAGTGATTCAATTCATCTAACACCTTGGAAAGGCTCTTGAATGAAGAGGAATGTCTCTTGGAAGAAGGGACTTGTCTCTTGATGTGAATAGGTGTGCCTTTTGGGGAAAAAGGAGGGAATTTTGAATGTTTTTTTAAAGGAAGGTTGACCTTAATTAAAAGAGGAGAGTTTAGAGAGTCAAAAAGGGGGGCGAGAGGTTTGGAAGAAGAGAAGTCTAAAGGTGGTGTGAGAGAGAGTTGTGGAGAAGAGTTAGGTTTTTCTCTTAGAGTTGTAAGAGGAGAGGGAAGGTGAGGGATTTCTTCTTCATTAAATTTCTAAGAGAGAATTGAGTGTGATTGTAAAGAGAGTAAGTGTTGAAAGAGAACTTCAAAGGATTTGCTTGAGAAGGAGTGTAAGATAAGTTGTGTTCTTTCCTTTCTTTATTTTGTAAACTTGTTTCTAAATATAAAATATATGTTTTGTCATATCCTTCTCATTAATTTTGAGTAGTCTTTTTTATCATTCTTTCTACAATGAGATATGGTTTTGTGAAGAATTAATTTGGTTATGAAAGGTTTTAAATGTCAATAAATTTTGATGATTAGAACTCATATCTTCATTTACTTTTTGATCTCGCCAATTGAAATGTTAAACTTTGTTAAGAAACAAAATATCCAAAAGGGCTATGCTTTCTACAACAAGGTAAGAGTCACATTCGATTTCATGGGTGAGAATGTAGTCCATAATATTGAGTGCAAATAAATAAGGAAATATACTTTGATGGGCACAGAATTGGAGATTTTAGGGTGACAGGCTAAAATTCCCAATTTGGTCCAGGTGCTTGGAAACTAAAGCGAGATTGTCAACCCTAAGGAGAGGGAGAAGTGAGAGCTCTCGAGTGGAAGCCAATATCCTCTCAACCTAACCACAGATTTATGGACCAAACTCTAGATTATTGAACATTTTTTATGCATTCTCAGAGGGTAACAATGATTTTAATTACTTCGCAATCCATAAACTCATTATAAATGGAAGGATGTTTTCTTAAATTTGAACTCTTTGTTACAAATCTTTGTTTAGTCTTAATAAGTTTACTTTTGAAGTTTAGCAAATAGCTTAGTTAACCTATCTCTTTTAACTGCATTTCATTTAGCATATAATAAATTTACTTTAGATTTGTTTTGTGCACTTATGTTTTATAGTTTGAATATTGTGTTTTACATTACCAATAATAATTTCCAAGTCTTTGTGGGATCGATACTCGGGACTCCATTAGAGCCCTTTATTACTTGAGTGATACATACACTTCTTTTATTATTATGGTTTGGTAACTTAAAGATTTTAAAATATAAAACTATTTATATTGAGTTTATTTTTTGTGTGATTGAACTGCATATTTATTACTTGTTTTGTCATGTATGTATTGTAGTATTGAAAGATATTTATAACGCACCACATATTTTTGTTGTCATGTATGTATTGTAGTATGAAAAGGTAATAAAATTATCTATAACTTTAGGTTGATGGATTTATCTAATTCATCCAAGAAATCACGTAAAACATATAAAAATCAATAGTAAAGGCTACAATTATGTACATGAGATATTGTTTATAGAGCAACTTTACCCTATCATGATCCTTATAAGTAGTGGCTAATAACTCAATATAATTTAGCATTGTATTCACTTTATATACATATTTTTAATAATTATGACATATTTGGAACCATTATTACCGTTATTATTATCTTACATATATGATGAGATATTACAGTCATCCCCCATACAAAATTTTTATCGTCAAAATTTCTAGAGTATGAAAAGTTTATCAAAATATGTGAGGATACAATTATTTGATTTTAGCCTCTTTCTCTCATGTTTTATTTATTTTAGATCCATGCATTCATTGCACATTGGCAAAAATAATATTTTTATGTCAGAGTTCTTGCATATCATATTCAAAGATCCAAGCTTTCCTCATTAGAGAGGATTTTCTTGGATGTCTTCCCGAGCTCAACTCACTATACGACGTGAGAAGATGAAGAAGATGCAGAAAAGGACAAAGAAGAAGAGGAGGAGCAGGAAGAAGGCTCTGGGTTCTTCTTAGTGAGGAAGATTAAGGCTCCCTCTCCAGCTCCTTGGAAGCTTTCTGCTCTCTCATGACGTCTCTTAGTCCAGAGCTCGTGAAATGACTAGATCCTTGTTTGATTTGCCCAAGGGAGCTGATATCCCTTGACTCAAGGTCAGAGATGACCCCTTTCTATCTTTTGGTATGAGCTAAGTGTTTGATCCCGATATTTTTTAATGCAAGGATTTATGAAGTTTACACCACTTCTTGAAGATTTTAATCCCCGACAACGGTGCTAAAAACTTGATCCGTACAAAATAAGTTGTGTAAAATTTATATAAGTATAGACAATTAATAATGAGATTTTACGAAGGTATATGTATTGTTATCAAGTAATAATCTACTTTCTATTTAAGCACCAAATATCGATCCCACGGGAAATGTTTAAATTCGAAATGATAAATTAACTACGAAATTCACATAAAGTCAATCGAAATCACTGTCACTAATTTTAAATTTTGAGATATTGTTAGAACTAAATTACTAAACTATTGGCAAAACAGAAATGCAAAGTTTAAAATGAAACTACTAATTTACTAAACGATGTTTATGTAATGAAGATTTTTATGTGAAAAAATATCTTTCCCACTGGTTTTGATGAAATGAGATGAGATAAATGTTTATAATATGTATTGTGCCAAATAAGAGCAGTCTTAATTCTCTATCGTGATGCAGTGCATAGAAAATCATTGGTTAATCCCAGATTTAGTTCCTAAATCCATGGCTAGGCTAGGAGGATACCGGCTCCCACTCCAGAGCTCCCACTTCCCTTCACTTAAAGGCTAACTCTCGCTTTAGTTTTTAAACACTGAGACCGAATTGGAGATTTTAGTCTGTCACCCTAAAGATTCTCCAATTCTACACCCAACAAAGCATATTTTTTAATTTATTTGCACTTAATTCCATGAACGAATTTCTCCTTCATGGAATCATGTGTGATCCTCACTCTGTTGTATAACTCATACTCCATTTCCCGGATCATATGTTTCACAACACATTTTAACAATTCAATTGGACATATCAAAAGGTAAATTAAGTTCAAAGTTAAAAAATCATCACAATTTATTTTATATTTTAATATTGACACATCCATCTTCATTTCACCATATCTCAGAGTAGGAAGAAAGATAAAGGAAACTACTCAGACTTTATGAAAAAGATACAACAAAACACAAATTTCATATATAAAAGAAATTTCATACAACACTAATAAACAAACAACACTTATCTGAAACTCTTTCTCAAAGCAAATCTCTTATAGCCTTTCCCAAGAAATGCAGGAAGAAGATATCCTTCACTTTTCCCCATCTCCAACACTTTTAGAGAAAGATTCACACTCAATATCACCACAAAAACTCTAAACTCTTAAAGAAAACTCACTAATTGACTTCAATATGGTGGTGGAATGAAGATGGAAAAGAGTATAGTTTGTAGGAGGATGAATTAAAATGAAGAATGATGAAAAAGGAGTGAAATGGTGCGAAGGGGGGCGCGATTTTCTGATCAAATTTTGGCCCCAAATAGAGCCTAAAGTCGATTCTCCAATAGGTGCTTCCAAAATCTCTTCAAAAAGCATCTAAATACGTCAAATCTTCTAGAATCGGTGGCTGAAACGACATTGGCGTCATTGGCGCTGAGTAAAATTCTCTTTCTGTTATGTTGTTATGCACGGTCGGCGCTGCTCTAGGAGCGGTCGGCGCTGAGTATTTATTCAAAAACTCCATTTTGACTCCAAATTGCATCCTTTTCGCTTCAAGTCTAAAAAATCAACACCCTGCAAGAAAACATCAAAATACTTTCCATTAAAGTGTAATATCACCAAAGTGTAATATCACCCCAAAAATTAGTATAAAATATGAGTCTAAAAATACATATATTTTTGGTGTATTAGTGTTTCCATTCATTTTTTGTCTCTTTTATTTTTAAAGGAGTCACCAACTTATCGATCATCGTATACTTCTCTTATTCAAATAAATTGCCCTCCCGAATCATATCAGAGATTCAAAGAGGAGAGGAATCAAATAAAAAGGGACATGCAACAAAGAGATAAAAAGAGAAAAAGTAAAACGTGGAGAGTAAATGTGTGGTAAACCTCCTAAGGATAGGTCAAGAATGTGCACCCAAATAAGATTGGACAGAGGCACCTTGGACCGATATCCACGAAAGAAGTATCTACGTAGACTACTAATAACTAGAGAGTCATGTGTATGTACATGTTCCGGGGTCAAGAGCACTCCCGGAAGAACATGTTCATACTGGTTAATTACATCTTTGAGGATACCCAAGAATACTCTCGATAAAAGGAGTTTCAATTATATTATCATAGACCTAGGGTATAGATAATTAAAGGAAGGTTATTCCGTGTAGAAACAGTCCTGATGCTTCAAATCTCACGCAAAGTCATCGGACAGAGAGAGTCTCTCACATCCCAAATGGGAAGCAGTTCTTCGACACACGGGGCCCACGAAATAACCTAAATCATCTTGACGGGTACATCCTAACACATCAAAGCATGTCTAGGTCATAAGAGCAAAGGACAAATTGTCGTATCCCAAATGAGCGGTAGCTCATCGGCATCAGACCGTCAAAATGATATCGACGAAGTCAAGGAAGTGTCAGAGCTCAAAAGGGCTCAACAATAGCAAGTTAGAGTGATCCTAGAAAGGTAGAGATAACTGGGTCGGGGTACCACAAACCTATCATACACGGCTACTATGACCCTAAGTCTACCTGATCGTGAACGTAGTCAACCTAACACATTCTGAGGTTCCCAGTCAGCAATCTGTAAATTACATTGTCCACGGGAACCTCGGCAGCCTTAAGGTCAAATGAAGGAAACTTTATCCTATGACTATAAGCTAAAGCTCCAAGAGGTGGGACTTATATCTACCGAAGTTGCAAGGATGCCTCAGAAAAGAAGAGAAAGGGAGGTTCAGCTACAAAGCTGGGAACACTCCAAACAAAAGGACTTACACCCCGACTAGGTCGAGGAGTCTTCTAACACCCTAAGCACACTAGACAACCACCTATATAAAAGGTATGTTGAGCTAGTCAGGTTAAGGAAGCACAGGGACTCCTCCTCGGGACATGCAAATATGTTGCAGTTACTTAGAGCGGTCCTTAAGTATTGTGGAAGATCTATTAATATATGCAAGAAAATAAAATTGTAATTTTTAAATCCTAAATATTTTATTCCTAAATTTTAATTATCTTGAATATTTCATTTAGAATTTTGTAGAAAAAATAGGATTTTGAGTTCTAAAGAGCCTATATTGCATCGTGATCCCATACAAACCACAAAAAGAAACAAGGAAAACAATTCAGAAGAGTGTAGGCATGCAACTTGATGCAAAAAACAAAATAAGCCAAGTTAAAATAATAAACAGGACGATGCCGCTGGGTCTGCAATATATCCTAGAAAAGAAAAAAGCGGCCAAACTCCGCATATACATGCCCGATCCTAATTTTATACATCAATATAAAACACAGAATTAAGATAAGGGGCACAAGCATATATAAAGTTGTTGTCACTTAACCAAAACTTAACTTGAGTTTAACCTAACTTAAACTCAAGTTAACCCAAACATTCGGTTTCAACCCACATTGAACCTAACTTAACCAAAACCTAACTTGAGTTTAACCTAACTCAAACTCAAGTTAACCTAACAAGTTAACCTAAACTCAAGTTAACCTAAACATTAGGTTCAACCCACATTAAACCTAACTTAACCAAAACCTAACTTGAGTTTAGCCTAACTTAAACTCAAGTTAACCCAAACATTAGGTTCAACCCGTATTGAACCTAACTTAACTAAAACCTAATTTTTAGTTCAACTTAACTTGAACATAAAGTTAACTCAAACATTTGGCCCTAAACCCTAAAACCCTAAACCTCTTGAGCCTAACCTTTGAAAAATAAGTAGAGGCATAAGGTTAATGCTAGCCCCTAAATCACATAAATCTTTCCCATAAAATCTATCTCCTATTGCACATGGAATAGTAAAGCTACCAGGTTCTTTTGGATTTTGAGGAAGTTTCTTCTGAATTATTGTGCTACACTTTTCACTAAGGGCAACGATCTCATTATCTATAAATATCATCTTCTTATTAAGAATGTCCTTCATAAATTTTACATAGCTCGACATCTAATCCAGAGCTTCAGCAAATGAAATATTAATAGTTAACTTCTTAAATATTTCCAAAACTTATGAAAATTGTTTATCCAATTTCTGTTTTAGAAGTCTCTGAGAAAATAGAGGTGATGGTTGTTCTAAATTGATCTTCATTGGAGAAATAGGTTTTTGTATTTCTTGAGGAATATCTTCATCAAACTTTTCAATTTCTTTTCTCTCTTTCTCAACTTTAATTTCTTTTCTCTCTTTCTCAACTTCAACCTCTTTCTGAACTCTTGTCTTTAATTCTCTTCCACTTCTTAATTGGACAGCTTTAACTAGTTCTTTGTTCTGATCTTTAGGATTAACTTCAGTATTACGAGGAAGACTTCCCTAAGGTCTATTGCTAAGGGCATTAGAAATTTGTCCCGGTTGATTTTCCATGTTTCTAAATGCGTCTCCTTGACTTTGTAATTGATTTCTCATATGTAACACAATTTTTTCTATAGACAACTTCTCCTTAATTTGTTGATTACTATTACATTTTCACCTTTTCTTAGGTCTAGTCTTTCTTCCTTAGAAGCCTAGGATCTAGTCATAGGACGTTTCTGTTGACTATCGTAGAGGACCAGTGATGGAATCCTACCATATTAGAAGTTTTGAACTCTTCTTTAGTTTTCTTGGGTTTAGGGTTTAGGGTTTAGGGTTTAGGGTTTACGATTTACGGTTTAGGGTTTTAGGGTTTAGGGTTTAGGGTTTTAGGGCTTAGGGTTTAGGGTTTAGGGTTTAGGGTTTAGGGTTTTAGGGTTTAGGGTTTAGGGTATTGAACCTAACTTAACTAAACCTAATTTGAGTTCAACCTAACTTGAACTCAAAGTTAACTCAAACATTAGGTTCAACCCACACTGAACCTAACTTAACTAAAACCTAATTTGAGTTTAACCTACTTAAACTCAAGTTAACCCAAACATTAGGTTCATCTCACATTGAACCTAACTTAACCAAAACTTAACTTGAGTTTAACCTAACTTAAACTCAAGTTAACTCAAACATTAGGTTCAACCTACATTGAACCTAACTTAACCAAAGCCTAACTTAAACTCAAGTTAACTCAAACATTAGGTTCAACCTACATTGAACCTAACTTAACCAAAGCCTAACTTAAACTCAAGTTAACTCAAACATTAGGTTCAACCTACATTGAACCTAACTTAACCAAAGCCTAACTTAAACTCAAGTTAACTCAAACATTAGGTTCAACCCACATTGAACCTAACTTAATTAAAACTTAACTTGAGTTTAACCTAACTTAAACTCAAGTTAACCCAAACATTAGGTTCAACCCACATTGAACCTAACTTAACTAAAACCTAAATTGAGTTCAACTTAACTTGAACTCAAAGTTAACCCAAACATTAGGTTCCCACATTTAACCTAACTTAACTAAAACTTAACTTGAGTTTAACCTAACTTAAACTCAAGTTAACCCAAACATTAGGTTCAACCCACATTGAAATTAACTTAACCAAAACCTAACTTGAGTTTAACCAAACTTAAACTCAAGTTAACCCAAACATTAGGTTCAACCCACATTGAAATTAACTTAACCAAAACCTAACTTGAGTTTAACCAAACTTAAACTCAAGTTAACCCAAACATTAGGTTCAACCCACATTGAACCTAACTTAACCAAAATCTATCTTGAGTTTAACCTAACTTAAACTCAAGTTAAGCCAAACATTAGGTTCAACCCACATTGAACCGAACTTGAGTTTAACCTAACTTAAACTCAAGTTAACCCAAATATTAGGTTCAACTCACATTGAACCTAACTTAACCAAAACTTAGCTTGAGTTTAACCTAACTTAAACTCAAGTTAACCTAAACATTAGTTTCAACATAATTTGAACCCAATTCAAACTTAAATTTCAACCCATATTGAACCTACATCAAACCTATAACTTAGGTTCAACATACACTGATCTTAAATGAAACCTTAAACTTAGGTTCAATTCAAATTGAACTTAAGTCAACATAAACTTTAGGTTCAATCAAAATTGAAACTAACTCATTTCAACCCTTAGTTTCTACCTATATTAAACCTAAAACATCTTAAGTTCTAATTACATTGAAATTAAACCATTTCCAATCTTTAGGTTCTACCTATATTGAACCTTGAACATCTTAAGTCCTATCCACATTGGACTTAAAACTCTAGGTTCTATCTACATTGAATCTGAATCTATTTTAGTTTCACCGACATTAAACCTAAATCTTAGGTTTCAATTAAATTTCTCAGGTCAAATTGACATATGACCTAAAACAAATGACATCATAAAAATCTAGCTCACCTTAAAAGACATTAAAACACAACTTAAACATCTGTGTTCAGATTTACGAAGATTTCTTGGATGACGCAATCTATGGTTGCTGATAAGAATCTTCCGGTCCTAGTTTATATACCTTTCAGACTAAGTAAATCTGAATACTTCACGGCCCCGGGACGACGGAGCCATAAACATCTTAACCGGGTCGTTTAAAAAAATCAAATGACCAACTAAAATTGATAAACCTGACAACGTGGTTTTATGCTAATCATGTTCTCTTTTGTAGGTTTATTTAAGACATGAAAACAAAATTTCGCTCTAGATTTCCTTTGCATGTTATAGGGTGTGCTAACTCTGTTTTGCAAGACGACATTCGAAAGCAAAATTTCAAGATAACAAAACCAAACAAAAACAAACAAAACAAAATAAAATGACAAACAAAATGACATGACATAAAACAAAACCTAAAACTTTTAGGACAATGACAAAACCTAAAACTTTTAGAATAATGACAAAAACCTAAAACTTTTAGAATAGTGACAAAAAACCTAAAACTTTTAGGACAATGACTTTCAGGATAGTGACAAAACCTAAGAATTTTTAGGATAATCTCGACACATATTGACATTTTCTTGAGATTGAATGATTAATGTTCATCTCTTCAAAATGAATGTTTGAGGTTAATCAGGAGTGTTCTTAGATAATTATCTAAGATGTAATTAACTATAGAAGCTTGCTCTTATAGGAGACTTAAAGGACCCAAACAGAACCTTTGGTTACAAAATTTTTGGAAAACTTTAGTAATGACATATTCTAAAGATTTCCATTGTAGGTTTATCACGTAATGTTTTCTTTCTCTATCTTCTATTCTAAAGATTTCCATTGGGGACCCAGCTGGTAGCGGGTGTGCAGCAAGAAAGTCTGCTAGTATCTGTCCCTTGATAGCACGCAGGGGAACAAAAATTATATCGAATTGCAATAATATCATTGACTATCTTGCCAGACGTCCAGAGAGCGTTGGTCGCGTCATTAAATATTGTAACGGATTAATTCTTGAAATCAAAGTTACCTTATGAGAAAGCATGTAATGCCTGAGCTTCTGGACTGCAAAAATTAAAGCTAGACAATGCTTCTCAATTGGTGAATATCTTATTTCCGTCGGTATTAAACGACGACTCAAGTAATATAGTGCATTTTCTTTGCCCTCAATGTTAACTTGGGCTAGTAAAGCTCCGAGCGAACAATCTAAAGCCGCAGTATAAAGTATCAAAGGTCTCCCTGGGATAGGGGCTGCCAAAACAGGAGGTGT
>NW_018164566.1:379949-381862 GCF_001263595.1 Phalaenopsis equestris
AGACTCAGGTATGATTTGAGGATCATTTTGAAGATCGAGATCGATATTAGATTGATTATTTTCACCAGAAACAGCAAAAACATATCCAACATCATTATCATTATATTCATCAGGTCCCGGAGGAACAAAAAGATAATCATACAAAGTCAAGGGTTCGAGAATTTTCTCTCCCGAATTCGAGATAACATATCTGGTAGAGGCAGCCTCTATCCTACCCCTAGTGCTATCAACAAAATTCTTCTTTTTCTTCGCCTTCTTTGATTTTGATGAGGATGGTTCTTGTGATGAAGTTTCTATCTCTGATCTGACGGACTGAAAATTCTGATATGTAGTCTGTCTGGAAGCGTTCTGAATCTGTTTTATCACTTTCTTGGAGGATTTGCTCCATGTTGTATCCCATCCATCTTTGGTAGATGAGGAATAGATATTTGATGACTCCTCAAACTGACAATATCACAAACGACACGCGCCTCTCTTGGCCAGGTAACCCGACCCGGGCGGAGGGAGGTGCCCAGATTTGCCACCATGTATGTTTTATTTTTGAAAGAGTTTTTTTTTTTTGTTTTGCAAACGCAGTAAGTAAAGTCGGGAAGATAAAGTAAAAGAATAGTAAAATGAAATTTACAGTAAATAAGTTGTAAATGCATACATGAGTCTCTGATATTGCTCCAACAAAGGTTAGTACGATAAACATAACATAATTACAGGAAATTTAAATAAATTACAAAAAAAGTCCATTATCGGAAAATATAAACCAATCGTAAAAAAATACAAAAAAGTAAAACAAAACTCGACGTCACATATGAAAGACCAAGGCTATGTGTAAGAATTTAGTAAAGGTAAGGGCTAAGAGCTGGGTTGTGTGTTTTATAACTCCAACCTCTAATAAAAGCTACAGACCCAGTAATCTATGAAGGGCATTCCCTAACCTCGATCCAAGGGATTAACCCATGGACCTTTATAAGTTTTTATCAAAAATTTCTTTAATTTTTCATGCATGTAGAATTTGCTTTAGCGAGCATAAATAATCATATCACAAAAAGGATTGTTGTTGTCTTATATTGTAAGCATTTTGTAAAGCGATAATAAAATAATACATGTATAAATGAACCAATGACAAAATTAGTGAATAATAACAATAATAATAATATTAAAAATAGTAATAATAATAATTTCATTAATGATGATTCATAATAATAGTAGATAAATGATAATAAATTAGTAACAAAAATATAAGCGGTAATACTCCCAACTTATCGGTGTGTCATTGCGAGGTCAACTCGAATGCGGTCAAAGCATTGGATGATTGTGAAGCTACACCTCGGGGCAAATAAAACAAATAATATCACACTTCATATCGGTTAGCATACTTCTACATAGCGAATGTGATGACGACATTGCTTATGTGTGCCAAGTGAGGGATATAAAGTGAGATTTGGAATAGTATCTCTTGCGTCAATGACCTTCAATGAGGGGAGAGCAGGATCGGCGATATTATTCACCAGCTTTTGGTGGAAGTTGCTCTGACACTCTTAAGTTGTCGACAGTCTTAGCCTGACTAGAGTCAATGGTCTGTGGACCCTATCACTTTACAAAATGCTTACAATATAAGACACCCCCTTTTATTGTTATTGTGACCAGCTTTGGATAAGGCCAAATTTCGAAGGGATGCTTAGGTTACATTTGGGAAAGCTCATCCACAACTTTAAAAGAATGTTTTGGCTGAAAATTGAAGAGCCTAGAAGTCCGAGAGAGAGTTCCTGGAGGTTAGAAAGGTTTCTATAGTGTGTAAAAATTATTAGGAATTCTTCGAGAGATTGTAAGAGTGGAGGGAAAGTGAGAGATTTCTTACTCCTTGCTACTTCGAAGAGGAATTCTGTGTGCTGTAAAGAAAGGAAGAGATTCAGAGGAAC